>NC_091122.1:170899454-171039454 GCF_040183065.1 Periplaneta americana | reverse complement strand
TATTATTATTATTATTATTATTACTATTAATGAAATAATTTGTTTTACTATCTTTGTATCATCTCCGTCACGGATATTCTATTATTATTATTATTATTATTATTATTATTATTATTATTATTATTATTATTATTAATGAAATAATTTGTTTTACTATCTTTGTATCGTCTCCGTCACGGATATTCTATTATTATTATTATTATTATTATTATTATTATTATTATTATTATTATTACTTCTAACATCAACTTTATTATTGATCTCTTTAAAATTTATGTAGACTACTGGACTGTACCCGAGCACGAGCATATGCTCATTTCGGTTATATATTCATATGTATCATTTCAAATGTAAATTGTGAATAAATTTGAATTTGAATTTTCTTACCATTTTCTAAGGATTGGATTCCATACTTTTTACGGCTTATAGCTTTCTTTCTTGAAACTCTATTTCGGTCACTCTTTTCATTTTCGTTGTGATTGAAAATCCTTTATGATCTTTAGAATTCGATATTCATCTAACTCCCGAAGTGGGTCAGGCAATTGTACATATTGTAGAAATAGCCAATTTGTTCACGAAGACTTTTGTTATTTAATATGCTTTAATTTTTAATTTAGTTTCGTCCTCATACTCCAGATGTATTTCTCAGAAATCTCATTCCAGCAAATTCAATTTTCATTTGTTTGGGATATCGTAAAGGGATAGTCTGGCAAAAAATTCTTTCTCAGATTATGAGTTAATTGGTTTTGCGTAAGGAAATAAAAGTCTTAACCACTACTTCCAATACTGGATCATCGTAATTTTTAATTTCGAATTTGTCACACATGCGAGTATATCTGTCCAGAAGAAATAATACAAAAAAATTAACTTGCGTGTAAAATTAGCTCTACCGCGCTGTCTCCCTGTCATATCTCTGTATCGAGCACAGATACAGACGTCTTCGACCACTCCCTTAATTTTTAATCGCGAGTTCTGCGATGTTAGTGATAATAGAAATGTACGGTAAACTTTTCCAAATTTATTTGCATTGAGTGAATATATACAGGGTGTTTCTAAATTAAACCGACAAACATTTGGATGGGATAGATAACCCTATTTCAAACACTTTTCGTTAAGGTACCCATGGACTCGGACGCTTCATTTCAGTGGAGGAGGGTTTTAACGCTACCACCCAGTTCATTTTCTACGTCAGCGCAGTGTCATTCTTCATCCCGGTTTGCTTATTCCCTGAGTTCGGTATTATCATGCATTAACCCAATGTGATTACTATCTGTGGTTTATCAAACAACAATACTGGGCTATTCAAAAAGAAGGAGCAGATTTCAAACACTTATTTCTTCCAAACTACAAAAGACAGAAACAAAATTCTAACGTTTCTGGACAGAGAAAGATTCAATGTTGTATGCATTCAATATGAGCACCATGTATTACACGACAAATATCAAAACGGTGGCTCATTTCTTGACACACACGAATCAGCGGGTCTCCAGTTATCGAATTCACAGCTTCAACAATTCGATGTTGCAGACTTTCAAGAGTGTCAGGCATAGGGGGATAAAAACACGGTCTTTTGCGTAACCCCACAGATAAAAATCACAAGGAGGTCTGGAGACCTGGGAGGCCACCGGCGATGAAGTTGATCTTCTCCTCCTCCTCTTCCAATCCAACGTCCTGGAATGGTGTCATTCAGGTAACGTCGGACGTGGTTAGAGAAATGAGGCGGGACACCATCTTGCATGAAGATGAAGTCATCTGAATCATCTTCAGGTTGAGGAAATAACCAGTTTTGAAGCATGTCTAGAGAGGTTATTCCTGTCACAGTTTTCTCCATGAAGGAGAAAGGTCCATAATAGTAATATACGTTACAAGAGCGGTATGTTGACGTTTTCATGGTCGAGGAAAAGATTGAAAAAGCGAAACGTAGTTGAGCTTTTTTAATTTCCGACAACATGAAAACAAACATACCGCTCGTGTATCGTACATTATTTTGTGCGAAGATCGTTTATTACATACCTGACAGACGAATTTCTAATTAGTTGCAATGAAATCTCCATCTTGGTTTCTGTTTAATGACGCCAACTTCGGAACACCAAAATATCTTTCTTCAACATTGTTGCTGTAAAATGTTTTCTGTGTTTACTATACTCCAGCAGGCCGTGATATACGTCTGTCTTTTTTTCCCCCCTAGTCTATAAATGCGAACTTAAAACAAACGGTAAGGTTATGTAATGATTTATTTGTCATTTTAATATTTTAACAATATTATTTGTAAAACATATTGCAGTAATAACATCGGCATCTGGAATCTCGTTGATTTTTTCACGGCTTCCTTAATGTTACTTGTATCAGGAATGCAGTAAGTTTCGTGGAGTAGTAGACTTTACTTAATTTTTGCAAATATTTAAAAACAATAATTAACAGTGCAATTTAGGTGAAATTGCAGTGGTAAGTTTTCAATTTATAATTATTACTATGTTAAACGTCTCTAAAATAATATGTTAAAAGCCTAAAGCAGTAAAATGAATGTCGCGCTTAAGCGGTAAGAAGAGGGAAATTGTTATGTGTGTTACGTTGGGAATACTGAATGTGGTATTTCACACTTACCGCGTATTGGTTCTGTGCGGAAAACAAGCAAATACGCACGATCTCGCACAAACTTTGTTTACAGATATGGCACAGAAGACGTTAATCTTCGGTGAATCTCTTTTATGTTCAATAACTGATACAGGATTTTCACTTGCCCAAATTCTAACGTTATGGCGATTAACTTTTGTTGTGGTCGTCAGGATGCAATGCTTGCAATAACTGCAGTTTGTACGGCTTCATGTGCAGACGGTATTTCAGAACTCGCCATATCGTTGGTTTAGGAATGTCCAGTTCTCTGCTTGCTCGTGTTGTGGATTTTTTTTTGGGCTCCTTTTGTAAACTGTACGAATACGCTCGACATTTTCATTCGATGTGCGTGGACGTCCCCTACTTTTCTGTTTGCAGATGCAACCATCTTCTACGAATTGTCGATGCCACTGGCAAATCTGCTTATGATGAGGCTGTTGTTTATTAAACTGACGGCGAAAAGCACGTTGAACTTCAATAATGGACTCTAGTTTTGCTAATTGCTGCAAACAAATTGCTTTTTCTGTTGTGTCGCCATTTTGCTACAGACAATCAACAGCGCCAATGCGGCCGCGCATGACAACCAACAGCGCCAGTGCGGCCGTGATTGGAACTTCTACCCGGACTGTTCAGAATTTAAACTTTCGCCTGTCCAGGAACGTTGGAATATTGTTTCTATCTTTTGTAGTTTGGAAGAAATAAATATTTCAAATCTGCTACTTCTTTTTGAATAGCCCTGTACTATAACATCGCACAACATATAAAATATGGACATTGTTGTTGTTGTTCGTTTTCTAATGCCAGGCGTTTGACAATAAAGTCATTTGATCTTTTGCACTCCAAACTTTTTCAAAGATATTATCGTTGCCAGCCACTGAAGCACAGATTTCGAAGTGTTCCGAATCCATTTCTTGGTTTTAGTTGCACAATGGGCAGTTAGGGGACTGATATATTCCAATTCTATGCAGGTGTTTGCGCTAACAACCATGGCCTGTTGCCAATCTAAATGCAGCTACATACGATTTTCGTGGTAAATCGGGAATCTGCTCTTAAAGCTCTAAATCAACTAAATGAATGGAATACATCAAATTTGATGACACTCAATTTAAGCAAAAGTAACTACCAAATATTTTCACTTGGTAAAAAAAAGAAAGAGAATTCAATATCCAATACAATGGACAACACCTTCCTAGGACTTACGAATCGAAATATATTGGAGTTATTTTCGATAGTAAGTTAACATGGAGCAACCATTTGAAATACATTTCTGAAAAAGCTCGTAAAAGATTCTCCCTTCTAAAAAGACTAGCAGGAAAGAAATGGGGATGCTCTAGGAATACTTTGAACACTACATACAAAATGTTTATACAGCCAGTGCTGACATACTGCGGAGAAATTTTAATTACTTCACCTTTCATAAACGAAATAGAATATATTCAAAACCAAGCTCTCAGACTCATTACTGGTGGAATAAAAAAATATGGACATTGTGATAGTTGTTTACTTTACAGTCCGACAGGGTTTAACAAACTAGTGTGAGAAATGAAGTTTTGCCAATTTAAGGAGTAGGATTTAACTAAAAGCAATGAAGAATAATGAGTGTTGATGTTAAAATTAACAAGGACAGTAATTCAGTGTTGGCATAAATATACAGGACAAAAGATCGTCTGTCCGTGATCTTTCATTACTGGATGCATTATGATCAGTATTTTTATTATGGAAGTAGTAAATCCATTTAGATAATTATCTTGGTACAAAATGCGAAACATGCGATGTGATGTCACATGAATTAACTTCCTTCCTGTCACTTACCACAGCAATAACGAGGGGACCACTTAAGAAGTGACATGTACAAGTTGCATGAAGCCACAGGCATGTTCTGGGGTCGAATGTGCGAACTCTCACAGTCAGCACAAGTGAAGAAATTAAAGACGGAGAGTGAAGTTCACATCTCCATGCCAGGCGGGAGTAGGGTGCAAGATTAATGGTTTACACTTGTCCGTAGAAACTTCACTCAATTCGCTAACCTAACAAATAATTCAGATACGAGGAGAGTAAAATGGCAAAAAGAGAGCGATGGGAATTATAGCAGAGGAAGGACCGGTGGACAGGAGGACTAAAAATTGACGCTTCCGAAGAGTTTGACGCAAATGCGTTTTCTATTCAAACTAGTGGCTTGTGCAGCAAATGCTGCAAACTAAGTTCATTAGACGTTCAAAAAAATATTTTTCAGATTTATTTTCAATGAAGAATACCAAACATTCTGAAAGTTATTTGCTTCCATAATAATGAAAGATACTCTCTCTCGAGCCAATACTGAAGAGAACCACGCATATAAATATCAACACCACACCGCATTAAATATATGAAAAAGACCCAACCCCACTTGATTAATAATTATAAAAATATTTGATTTTTAATAATATTATTATCTAACGTAAGTTTTATAGCTTTCAGTAACATATACTATATATACTATGTAACTGCCACTCAGTAAAATATAGAAATCAAAATCTAATTTGTTATTCTCCACATCTACTTATATAACCCCAAAACCTTTCACTTTCATATCATC
This sequence comes from Periplaneta americana, assembly GCF_040183065.1. Classification (NCBI taxonomy): domain Eukaryota; kingdom Metazoa; phylum Arthropoda; class Insecta; order Blattodea; family Blattidae; genus Periplaneta; species Periplaneta americana. Next base: position 171,034,266 of record NC_091122.1, on the reverse strand, counting down.
AATATAGCATTAATATGTATAATTAATGAAAAATAGTCACTTCGTGGCATTAACTACAATAATATTTCATTTCTAATGGTAATAATGTCATCAAACCACCTCACGTTTTGTAGTTTTTAATATCCAATACACAACTGTACCCAGAAAATTACACACCACAGAATCGAACCTGTAAATTATTTTTAGTAAGTTAAGTTTTTAATAACCAATTTAATTTGAGCTCTAAATATGTCAGCATTCTTGTAGATCATGGCCTTCGTGTAATATTGTTTACTGTAGTGTGTTTTTTGTTTTATTCTGAAATGCAACACGGCCGACTTGATGCTCGCTTCGCTTCTCCTGAATGCAATTAGCTAGTTCTCAAAACTGACGACAGATGGATTTTGGAAAATAGGAAAATTATGTAGGAAAATTGACATTTCACTGAAAACTACTTATTTTTCCGAAAGACTTTGGGTTCCAAGCTTCAAAATGAGGGGCCATTTATTAAAATCCGTTCAGCCGTTTTCCCGTAAATTCCATTACCAGTTCAAATTATATATATGTTTTCCAGGCAATGGAACATACTAGGTGAATCGTAAAAATGTAATTAATTACATGGGGTTATTCTTTGAGATATATAAAAAAAAGTTTAATGCGATTTTCTTTCTCTTTGCTTTCTTTTCGAGATAAAATTTATTTCATGTGAAACATTTCATAGCGTGTTTTGGGAAAACCATTGATTTAATTTTCAATATGTTCAGTCAATTTAAGAGAGCAGTGTATTATGATAATAAATGATTGAAATAATTTTAGTTTTGTCCTTTAAATTTTCAGAAATTAGAACCGAAAAAATGTAACATTTCGTTTTGTAGAGAAATTTTAAAATGTTACATTTGTTCGGATCAAATTTCAGCATATTTAAAGAACATAAATAAAGTTCTTTCGCCACAATACACTGCTCTTTTAGGTTCATTGAAGTTATTGGGAATTAAATCAATGGCTTTCCCTAAACACGCTATGATATATTTCACATAAAACCATATTTTTCTGGAAAAGAAAGGAAAAACAAGCAAAATTGTATTAAACTATTTTGTTTGATATATCTTAAACAATAACCCCCTTAAATTAATGACATTGCTTACGGTTCAATTTTATATAGAGTTCATAAATAATTACAATTTCTGTAATATTTTATTTCTAACATTTTTTTAGTTATAACATAACCTTTACTTACTTCCTTCCTTACTTACAAATGGCTTTTAAAGAACCCGAAGGTTCATTGCCGCCCTCACATAAGCCCGCCAGCGGTCCCTATCCTGTGCAAGATTAATCCAGTCTCTATCATCATAGCCCACCTCCCTCAAATCCATTTTAATATTATCCTCCCATCTACGTCTCGGCCTCCCTAAAGGTCTTTTTCCCTCCGGTCTCCCAACTAACACTCTATATGCATTTCTGGATTCGCCCATACGTGCTACATGCCCTGCCCATCTCAAACGTCTGGATTTAATGTTCCTAATTATGTCAGGTGAAGAATACAATGCGTGCAGTTCTGTGTTGTGTAACTTTCTCCATTCTCCTGTAACTTAATCCCGCTTAGCCCCAAATATTTTCCTAAGCACCTTATTCTCAAACACCCTGAACCTATGTTCCTCTCTCAGAGTGAGAGTCCAAGTTTCACAACCATACAGAAGAACCGGTAATATAACTGTTTTATAAATTCTAACTTTCAGATTTTTGGACAGCAGACTGGATGATAAGAGCTTCTCAACCGAATAATAACACGCATTTCCCATATTTATTCTGCGTTTAATTTCCTCCCGAGTGTCATTTATATTTGTTACTGTTGCTCCAAGATATTTGAATTTTTCAACCTCTTCGAAGGATAAATCTACAATTTTTATATTTCCATTTCGTACAATATTCTGGTCACGAGACATAATCATATACTTTGTCTTTTCGGGACTTACTTCCAAACCTAACCCTCTACTTGCTTCAAGTAAAATTTCCGTGTTTTCCCTAATCGTTTGTGTATTTTCTCCTAACATATTCACGTCATCCGCATAGACAAGAAGCTGATGTAACCCGTTCAATTCCAAACCCTGCCTGTTATCCTGAACTTTCCTAATGGCATATTCTAGCGCGAAGTTAAAAAGTAAAGGTGATAGTGCATCTCCCTGCTTTAGCCCGCAGTGAATTGGAAAAGCATCAGATAAAAACTGACCTATACGGACTCTGCTGTATGTTTCACTGAGACACATTTTAATTAATCGAACTAGTTTCATAACATAACCTTTACAATTGAAAATGTTATTTTAATTTGAATTGGTTATAACTTATTTAAAATAGTTTTATAATATAGAGGTATATAAACATGGTTTTTCAAATGTAACGCATATTTGCAATTAAAGTTGTATTAGGGGATTGTGGACAAAAAGTTCAGACGTGTGATACTTTTTATTTAGACAGGAATATTTTTTGTGGAAAAAAATATATCTTTACGACTATTGATGTCCGAGTTTTGACGTCATCGAGAAATTTTAAAATGCCACTCTATAAATGGGTATATATAACATATTACTAACTTCATTCATATACTACAGAGTGTAACAAAAGTTTCTGTAACAGTATGTTAAAATTATTCTCTTGTTTAGTTTCCATTTGCTCAGGAACCATGACCAAATTTTATGGTGTAGGAGTTGGTACTGCTTGATTGTGGTGTGATGCAATCCTTTATTAATAATTTGGCCGAAAATGTGATATTTACCATCAAATATTTGAAAAAAAAAAAAAAAACTAAAATTTCACTGTACCAGAAACTTTTGTTGCACTCTGTATTTAACAACTTTGTATTATCGCGTTTATAGGATCTTTGGATATTTCAGTAGGCCGTTGACTATTGTTGAGTTTCTGTTTATATCAGTTTGTGTTCATATGACTGATTTAGATTTTGTTTTCATATTTATGATATTGCATATAAAGGCATATGACTCGGTTAAGAGAGAAGTTTTATATGATATTCTTATTGAATTTGGTATTCCCAAGAAACTAGTTCGATTAATTAAAATGTGTCTCTAATTAAAATGTGTCTCAGTGAAATTTACAGCAGAGTCCGTATAGGCCAATTTCTATCTGATGCTTTTCCAATTCACTGCGGGCTAAAGCAGGGAGATGCACTATCACCTTTACTTTTTAACTTCGCTCCAGAATATGCCATTAGGAACATCGAGGATAACACAGAGGGTTTGGAATTGAACGGGTTACATCAGCTGTTTGTCTATGCGGATGACGTGAATATGTTAGGAGAAAATCCACAAACGATTAGGGAAAACACGGGAATTTTACTTGAAGCAAGTAGAGGGTTAGGTTTGGAAGTAAATCCTGAAAAGACAAAGTATATGATTATGTCTCGTGACCAGAATATTATACGAAATGGAAACATAAAAAATGGAGATTTATCCTTCGAAGAGGTTGAAAAATTCAAATGTCTTGGAGCAACAGTAACAAATATAAATGACATTCGGGAGGAAATTAAACTCAGAATAAATATGGGGAATGCCTGTTATTATTCGGTTGCGAAGCTTTTGTCTTCTAGTCTACTGTCAACAAATCTGAAAGTTAAAATTTATAAAACAGTTATATTATCGGTTGTTCTGTATGGTTGTGAAACTTGGACTCTCACTTTGAGAGAGGAACAGAAATTAAGGGTGTTTGAGAATAAGGTGCTTAGGAAAATATATGGCGCTAAGAGGGATGAAGTTACAGGAGAATGGAGAAAGATACACAACGCAGAACTGCACGCATTGTATTCTTCATCTAAAATAATTAGGAACATTAAAGCCAGACGTTTGAGATGGGCAGGGCATATAGCACGTATGGGCGAATCCAGAAATACATATAGAGTGTTAGTTGGGAGACCAGAGGGAAAGAGACCTTTGGGGAGGCCGAGACATAGATGGCAGATTAATATTAAAATGGATTTGAGGAAGGTGGGATATGATGATAGAGACTGGATTAATCTTGCACTGGATAGGGATCGATGGCGGGCTTATTAGATTAGATTAGATTAGATTTATTTATTTAACCTGGTAGAGATAAGGCCGTCAGGCTTATGTGAGGGCGGCAATGAATCTTCGGGTTCCTTAAAAGCCTTTTGTAAGTTGTATTATTATTATTATTATTATTAATATTATTATTATTATCATCATCATCATCATCATCAAATACAAATGACACTCGAGAGGAAATTAAACTCAGAATAAATATGGGAAATTCCTACTTTTATTCAATTTAGAAGCTTTTGTCGTCTAGTTTGCTTTCAGAACAACTGAAATAATTTATAAAACAGTTATATTACCGGTTGTTCTGTATGTTTGTGAAATTTGGACTCTCACTTTGAGAGAAGAACAGAGGTTAAAAGTTTTCGAGAATAAGGTACTTAGGAAAATATTTGGGCTAAGAGGGATGAAGTTACAGGAAAAAGGAAAAAGTTACACCATGCAGAACTGCACGCATTATATTCTTCACCTGACATAATTAGGAACATTAAATCCAGACGTCTGAGATGGGCAGGGCATGTAGCACATATGGGCGAATCCAGAAATGCATGTAGAGTGTTACTTGGGAGACCTGCGGAGAAAAGACCTTTAGGGAGGCCGAGACGTAGATGGGAGGATAATATTAAAATGGATTTGAGAGAGGTGGGATATGATTGTGGGAATTGGATTAATCTTGCTCAGGATAGGGACCGATGACGGGCTTATGTGAGGGCCAAACTGTAACGCCAGATTTACTAAACGCCATTTGTATGTATTTATTATTATTATTATTATTATTATTATTATTATTATTATTATTATTATTATTATTATTATTAAGGCCAATATACAAAATTTCAGGGGAAATCAAAGTTGCTGAAGGAAACCAACCTCCAGAGCCTTCTTTTTTCTTCTTCAGAAATTTGCAAAATGTTCCAGGAATGGAATTCTAGTGCCTTTACTTAGAAATCGTCTATAGTTTGAAGTGAAGCTATCAGTCAACTATAAAAAAATAAAGTTTTGTTAATAAAATCTTCTTCAAGCAGATTTATTTTATTTGCCCTCTCCAAATTTTACGGAAATATATATTTTATTCTTTGTGAATATTTTCAGCATAAACCTTCGATACAATCCGAGCTCTGTGCGGAAGATTATCTCTTCACATAGTTGCAATTTATCGGCGCAATTGATCCAGCCTGTTGCATTTATTAGTGAAAGCGCAGTGAAGTGTCAAAAGCAGTTTTGCTGTTCGCTTATTCTAGCTTCTGTACAGCTACAATATTCAACAAATCATGTTACGTCAGAGCAGAAAGGAAAGCAATCATTTATATTCGTGGTGTTTTTTTTTTCTCCAGAAATCTAATTTCTAATATTTCCAGGAAGGTTTTCAGAGGCATGAAACTTTTGTGACAATCTCAATTTACATTCTGTCAGTCTCAATGAAGGAAGCGGTACTTCGCAACTCCTTGTCACCACTGCAATCTGATGATGAGTTCGCTGGAAAATGAGCAGCAAAAATGGCACAGAGAGTGCAGCCAACATAACAAGGAAACTTCCGAGTTCTTTTGATCAGAGCCGTAGTTGGTTAATTTTGCGCCCGGGTGGTTAAGAACAGAATACCGCTCCCCTCCCAGCCTACTCTTAATGCCACCCGTTAAAATTGGTAACGAAGTTCATGGAGTGAAAACACTTGGCGGTTTTCTGATTGCCTTCTGAAAAATTCTGAAATAGTACATTATGCAACGGGCCTAAAATGGTAGTAATTAAGACGCGAGTATGTTTGTTTATGAAACGAGCGCAAGCGAGTTTCATAATTTTCATACGAGCGTCTTAATTACCATTATAGGCAAGTTTCATACGATTATTTATGCTCGACCATATTTCTAACTTGAAATTATTCATAAGTAGACTTCGTGGAATTGCCACGAGATTCGCAAGGTTTACTGTGCACGCGGTATAGACTGTATGAGAAGGGGGAGTGTCTCTGATGTAAACACTGAGCTGTATACTGCGGTTACAATAAAACCTGTATCCTGCATTCAAGAAATATAATGAATGATCACTGAAGTAGGAAATGTCTAAACATGTAAATACACAATTATTTTATAGTGAGATATATTAACTCTTAAAATTTAATGTAAGATACTCACATAATATTTGAATATGTACATTACAGTGAAGAATTACGTACATTTTGAGCGACTGCAAAATAACCTCCTCCCATAGTCACTTAAACAGTTTTCAGATTGGGAAAATGTATGTTCAACATTACACGATGTAATAAGTGCATATTTGAAGAACGGAAAGTCGCTACTTTTTAGTACACCAACTTCAGACGTCTTGTCGTGACCTGATAGTACATCATTTATAATACGAAGTTGTGAATAGGCAGAATTTTTAGCAATAATGTTTCTCAACTCACATTTCACTTTTTCTGAAATTAGTGAATTGTTATTTTGGATAATGGTTTGTGATACTTTTAATCCACTATATTAAGGGCTTCTGAGAGTTGTAGTTTAAACGATTCTAACAGGATGATGTTTTTGGACACGATTTTAAATTTAGAATGAATGACAGACTATCTTTCAATAGCTGTTCAGAAAGCAATGATTTTACAGCTGCACCAGCGGAACTGTCTGTGCTATCCAATGCATGAATTACCTCCATTATTTTGCCGTAATGTTCTGCGTAATAATGAACAGCATCAAACCACGTTCCCCAACGGGTAAAGACTGGCTGCGGGGGTAAGGTTATTCCAGGAGTAATTGTTTGGAACAGCAACACACTCATTGTAGTATGTTTGATTGAATTCTTGTCTACACTGAACAAATGTTAAATTTTGACTATTCCAACCACAGTAATGCAAAAACAAGTGCTTACATAGGTGTACATTAGCTGTAGCTGCTCTATCTATTTGGACCGGTCACATCTCTTAACATGAACTGCTTATACTACGAGACCGGGCGGTCGCTCACCTCCTCTATACTACCGTACATCGGCAACCTGATTGCATGCTGCGTGTGGCAATTCAGCGAAGTCTATTCATAAGTATTCATGTTATGGTTATCTAAGTGAAGAGCGGAACTGACCTAAATTGTGAGATGTGCTCAGACGCGAAAGTATTGATTTTTTTCCGAGGAACGAATGTCATTGACCTTGATATAACCTAGAGAATAACATGAACATTAGTCTTGATATAACCTGGAAATTGATTTAGAATTGAAAAACGAGATGACAAATTGAATTTAGTTGAATATTATTTACAATTAACGCTAATTATTATAGTACCAGAACATAACCTTCTGCGACAGTATTGGATTTCCAGCCTCCGTGGCTTTTCGCTAGTTGTCTTTCGATTGCATATCCGAGAATAATCGATACTTGCGCTTTTATAATGGTACAATGGTGATTTCTCATTGGCTGAACAACTGAACTATAATGAATAGCTGTACTTTAATGAGGTGCATTAAAGGGCTACTACCAGGTGTATAATTACTACATTTCGGCATGGTCGAGCATAAAGTATTTTAAAGTAGACCACGATCGCTATTATCCTTCACTTCATTCTATTTGGCCAAAATTGCTGATAACTGGACTTCGAATTTTAGGCTCTGAAAATTAGAGTTTAGGTGCCTAAAATAGGCTCAATAAAGCTATGAAATTGGCTCATATTTTGTATGACCTTCCGTCACATTTCAGTTACTATTAATCTGTAGCCTCTCTCTTAAACCTGTTATTAGTTCGGTATTACTTACTTACTTACTTACTGGCTTTTAAGAAACCCCCAGGTTTATTTCCGCCCTCACATAAGCCTGCCATCGGTCCCTATCCTGTGCAAGATTAATCAAGTCTCTATCATATCCCACCTCCCTCAAATCCATTTTAATATTATCCTCCCATCTACGTCTCGGCCTCCCCAAAGATCTATTTCCCTCCGGTCTCCCAACTAACACTCTATATGCGTTTCTGGATTCGCCCATACGTGCTACATGCCCTGCCCATTTCAAACATCAGGATTTAATGTTCCTAATTATGTCAGGTGAAGAAAACAACGCGTGCAGTTCTGCGTTGTATAGCTTTCTCCATTCTCCTGTAACTTCATTCCTCTTAGACCCAAATATTTTCTTAAGAATCTTATTCTTAAACATCCTTAATCTCTGTTCCTCTCTCAAAGTGAGAGTCCAAGTTTCATAATCATATATAACAATCGGTAATATAACTGTTATATAAATTCTAACTTTGAGATTTTTTGACAACAGACTGGATGACAAAAGCTTCTCAATCGAATAATAACAGGCATTTCTCATATTTATTCTGCGTTTAATTTCGTCCCGAGTGTCATTTATATTTGTTACTGTTGCTCCAAGATATTTGAATTTTTCAACCTCTTCGAAGGATAAATCTCCTATTTTTATGTTTCCATTTCGTATAATTCTTAATTTAACAAATACATAGATATACATTATTAAAATATTACCATAAAAAAGCATTATCAGAGACTGTTCAATACGTAAAGTAATTTGGATGCACTTGCTCTTAATATGACGTAGGTATGAACAAATGAACACACAAAGTTTTGTTAATAAAGAAATGTTAATTTCAATTAAAAACTTGTATCTTTAATTACAATAGGTAACAACCACTAATGTAGCAAAGGGTAACGCCTTAGATTTATTTGAACAAAATCATTAACTAGCTCGTCCTTTTATTTTTTATTGATTATTTTACGACGTCGTATCAACATCTCAGATTATTTAGCGTCTGAATGAAATGAAGATGATAATTCAGGTCCGGGGTTCAGCACCGATAGCTTTTTTTCTTCCTTTTGTACGAAGGAGGGACCCGAAGGCTTACACTGCAGCCTGAGGCTTATTGTGCTTACCACTCCTATTCTGTGAATGATTGGGTAGTAGAACGGCCGCGCTCTTGTACAAGTACAGCACGCTGCACCGTGAACTTAACCCGGGCTATTGTATGGATGATGATGATGATGATGATGATGATGATGATGATGATGATGATGATGATGTTGATGATGATATGTGAATTAATGATGGCGAAATGAGTTCGAGGTCCAATCCTGAAAGTTGCCCAGTAATTATGCTTCAGTTGAGGGAAAATCCCGGAAAAAGCCCCAACCAGGTAACTCGACTCAACCAGGATTTGAACTCAGGCCCGCTCGTTTCATAGCCAGACATGCTGACCATTACTCCACAGTGGTGGACAGCACCGATAGTTACCCAGCATTTGCTCATATTGGTTTGAGGGGAAAACCCCGGAAAAACCTCAACCATGTATCTCGTCCCGAATGGGATTCGAACCCGGACCACCTGGTTTCCTTTTATTACCTATGCGTTTATAAAAATAATATTTTAATTTAAAACCACAGTTATCACTAGGGCTAGGATTTTGATGACCTATAAATCATGATAAATTGTCCTAAAAACAATGCATTTATGACCTAAAAATCTTTGAAAAGTGCCCTAAAAATTGATCTTACATAATTGGCGTAATAGGAAAAGAGTTTTGTACTGCTTAATATTTAGACCAGTAATTAAATTAAATTTTACATAATTTTTCCTAAGTAGTACACATTAATTAATTATTTTACCTTGTGTAGTTTCCATGTATGATCGTTCACCTCTGCTTTGGCATGTGGACGTGAGGTCAATAGTCAGTTGGTCGGTCTTGGCCCTTCATGAGTTGTAGCGCCATGGATTTACTTTACTTTTAGTTTTCATGTAGTCTACCACAAGGCCAATCTTATTCGGAATTAGCAGGTAGGCTATAAGCTTAGAGGAGTTTATATTCAAGGGGTGGTTGGACTAATCCATTACATGGGGTGTACTATGTTAAAATGGCAATATTTGTGTAGAAAAACGATTAAAATATTATACAAAATAATGAGTATTAATGGACAGAATGTGTAAAGAAAATATCAAAGGAAATAAACATTATTTTACATTAATAAGGAGGATTTATGACCAAAATTAAATGAAAATGCCTAAAGAAATAAAACAGGCATCTCAATTGATGCCCACAGGAGCCAGCGCGCGCTTTAGAGCCCAGGAGAGCCTGAGCGCTTTACAGCGGAAAGGAAAGAGACAGAAGAAAGAGGTGGTATATGCCGCTTGGTTGAGCTACATTCAGGGATGGCCAGCACTGATTCAATAGATAAAGGGAAGAGAACTTATTAAAACTGTATCCATGTTAATTTTTAGATTTGCCTGAGAAATATAAGTGCATGCATTATAAGAATGTAAGTTTTAATTTTAATGCTCATTTTTCACAAGTTTGATTTTTTATACAAAAGAAATATTTTCTCAACTTTTCGTATAGAAAAGTGAAATTTTCAGGTATAGGTCTATTTATTTAGTAGCCTTACAGAATGTTTTCGTAAATCTAATATACCGTATATATGTATTACTGAAGTTAGTGTATTGAAAATTTCGAAAATATTCGCATGGAAATTGCTTGTAAGGAAATGAATTAACAAAGCAACTACTGTTACATCATAAGCAAAAGATACGTGCCCATATGCTGTAAAAATGTCAGTTCTATAGCTTCAGCAGATTTCGAGAAAATAATTTAATATTCTGATAATAGGAAGTTACTCACAAATATCACCTTAAAAGCATAATGCGATAAGAGTTTTCATGTGGAATATTAGTTACACTTAAAACAGATACAGTACCTAGGTAACTTTGCTTTGTACTGTAATATTGTTTTGATTAGTTTATTGATTACTTTTGTAAGGCTAAAGATAACATCAATATAAATTCCAACTTATCATGTCATACTCAATCTCTTTCTGTGGAATATCACTTTCTTTATGAATGATGTGTTTCATCCACTTAATACAGTATAATATTATACTACTATGGAATTTAAGTGAATATTCCTTCTTAACTCTCTATTATGTTATTAAGATTTAAAACACAAGTGCAATATTAAGAAATCAATGTCAGTACTTTTGTTTTACAGACAATAAAGATAATATCAAACAGAAAGAAGCCATATAAATAACGACATAAAATTTCACGTTCCGTTTGAAGTTTGTGCACCACTGTTTTTTTAATCCAACAGGTTGCTTATTCATATATATAACCCTTCCTCTTTCCATACTTAGCGCTTGCTGCCCACGCACGACGTTAAGGTCAGAAAAATGCGCTTGCTTTGACATCACTGGAATAAAACAAAACATGCTCTTATGAGTTGAAACAGGCAAAAAATGCAAAAAAATTTCCTCACAAATATGTCTTAAAACATTCAGTTTATCAAATAAGATATAAATACTAAAGCAGCAATGTTTCTGGCTTACTAGAAAAAAAATGCAATTTCATCAGAATCCTAGCCCTAGTTATCAAATTTTTTCTTTAGTAATACTACGCATTTATCATTTTCTTTAATCTTAAACTCGGGAGGGGAAGCATTTATCTCCCCTATCCTCTAAATGACTCCTCTGCCTGTCAAAAAGTTAATTTAAACATGTATCATTTACTGCGTTACTGTATGTAAAATAAACACCGCTGTATCCTTTTCCCACGCATCATTCTCGTGGCCTCCAGAACTTTACGAATGTTTTACCAACTGCGTAAACAATGTTGATTCAGAAGCCGATTGCCACGAGTTAATAACCAGTGCGTAATTCGACACACCGCTACCAGCGAACCATTGCGACACAACCTGCTGTTGTAGCTACAAATGTTACTTTTCCTTTCTCCTGCCTTTCTTTGTCGCCAAGTTGACGGGAAACAAACATTTGTGGAGTGATATCACACCTATTTTGCGCTGCGGTATGCGAGTATTGTTTATTTTAGAGATTACACTGTGTTTAATCAGAGAGATAGTAGGGATGAGACGTGCAGAATGAGATGTGGCAACACTGTCAGTGACGTACTTTTTTTTAACTGGAGTTACCAGTACTACTCATATGCATGTGGTTGGTTGGCTTGGTCAGTTAGTTCGGTTTTCGCTTGTGGCAGGAAGGTTGCTTTCGCGTTGTGTTGCGAGAGGCCATGTGCTGTCGTGTGGTGTGGTGAGAGTGAAGTGGAATTGAGTTGCAAAGATCTACAAGAAGTTTCTCCATTCAACAGACATGTCTGGCAAGTGGAAAGCTCTTTTGTAAGTTAATACTTTATTCCTTTTGTTTCTTTTGCAGTATGGTCTTACGCCGGATGGTAATTATCTCGGTAACAGAGGTTATCTTAGTGTGCAGTCATATACAGTTTGTGTACTAGTGAAACAATTTTTGTGCAATAATAAAAAGTAGAACGGAATACGTGAAGGCAAGAGTCTAACATTAATGAAAATTTACATTGTATAAGTTAATTGATACAATTAGGCAGTGACCGCCAAAAGCTATGTCGCGACGCATACTCTTGTCTCCACTCAAGCGTAACAATGGCATCATACCCCCCACCCTCTGTTTGCCGGTATGGCATAGTTGCGCCCCACGGTCAGATAAAATGCAGCAGATAAAAAAGGGTCCCTGTTTAGTGGGCATAGTTGCGCCCCGTTCCCATCAGGTAGAGAAAAGGGGCATGGCATAGTTGCGCCTCGAAGAAATCAGGTAGCAGAAGGGACATGGCATAGTTGCGCCCCGATGAAATAGGGAGAGAAAAGGACAGTACGGGAACTCGAGCCTCGTAATCAACCAACCTTATTGATTTATTATTCGATTTAATATTTATTAACGATACCGTTAAAATGAACACCATGAAGTTGGCAGTACTTTATTAACTGACATATTCAAATGAGTGAGCCGTTGGAATATGGGGCCTTAGCAGTCTTGACATTTTATTAGTGATTTTCACACCGTCTGTGGCGTATAGTGAGGTTAATTTAAAATGAATGTTAAGTTTAGTGAAAAGGGTGAAGAGTTAATAATTGATAATGGTTCTAAGTTTCAATTTTCGAAACCCTGTACCGTAGGGTTAAGATATCGATGTACAAACAAAAAATGCAATTCATTTATTGTGTGTGATCAATAAAAAAGTGTTATTTTAAATAGCAAAATTGATCATACGCTAGGCCTACCTGATTGCAATGCAGCTATCACTGTAATATTTTTAAGTAATTTGTTTATACAGGGACATCACTTTATTTTTACCAACATTTTTAACATTAACCTGGCTATACTCGGAAACACTGTTACCCCCTTCCATTACAGGAGTTTGATGTTACTAGTGCAGTATGTAAACAAATCATTTTACTAGGTATAGGAGGAGAGAAAAGTAGTGTATCCATTTATGTTGTAGGGAAATACGATATTACGATTTTCAGTTTGATCATTACTTTTACGGAATTTATCAAAATACAGTAGAGTAGTAACATTTTTTTTTCAAAAACTCAACTTTTCAGGCGTCTATGTTCGTTATGTAATGTCTACTTTATTTAGCATATTAATTATTGATGTTATCATACAATATAGAGAGTGCATTTAAATTGAGGGGGTCATAAGTAAAGGGCAGTAAGTGCACTTAAGTTACTTTTGAGAAAATGGGGTTTAAATATTTAAGCTTTCGTAAAATCGGTGAAGTTTTTTATTTAAATTTTAATGTGTGATGCGATTAAAATATCCCTTTGCCACTAAAATTTTAGATACTTTTGCTTACACTGGATGCACTTAACTCATGTTATTACAAATGTCACTAGCATTCCTTTGCTTCTAGCCACCTCAATTCAAAAAAAGCTAATCTGAATATTTAAACAATTTGCTGAAAATGATTGCCGTTCATTACAATGCAGGCTTCAATTCAGTACGCATATTATTAAAAACATTTTGAAGCATATTCTCTGAAATTGAATTTATCGTTTCTTGAATATAATTTTTAGTACAATATTATTAATATAGGTTCTTTCTTCTATAGAAAACGCAACCATATTTCTGAAACACACTATACACTGCAGTGTTTACTTCACTGTTTGAAGACTTCGAATGCAACAGCGGCCGTAAGTTTGTGTGTCTGACGGGAGCAAGGACATTAGTGAAGGGGTGAGAGTGAAGTACATTCAGAAATGCAGGTACAATAAAAATGCAAGTAAAAATAAAATAATGTCCCTGTATTATGACAATCACTTTCGTGTGTACTATGCTCATCGGGGCGCAAGTATGCCATGGCCATTCTGCTACCTGATTTCTTCGGGGCGCAAATATGCCATGTCCCTTCTGCTACCTGATTTCTTCAGGGCGCAACTATGTCATGTCCCTTCTGCTACCTGATTTCTTTGGGGCGCAATTATGCCATGCCTAGGCCTCTCAATTGACCGCGGGGCGCAACTATGCCATACCGGGCATAATTGCGCCTCGAAGAAATCAGGTAGCAGAAGGGACATGGCATAGTTGCGCCCCGAAGAAATCAGGTAGCTGAATGGACATGGTATAGTTGCGCCCCGATGAGCATAGTACACACGAAAGTGATTGATTGTCATAATATAAACAAATTACTTAAAAATATTACAGTGATAGCTGCATTGAAATCAGGTAGGCCTAGCATATGATCAATTTTGCTATTTAAAATAACACTTTTTTTTATCGATCACACACAATAAATGAACTGCATTTTTTGTTTGTACATCGATATCTTAACCCTACGGTACAGGGTTTCGAAAATTGAAACTTAGAACCATTGTGAATTATTAACTCTTTTACCCTTTTCACTAAACTTAACATTCATTTTAAATTAATCTCACTATACGTCACAGACGGTGTGAAAATCTCTAATAAAATTCAAAGACTGCTAAGGCCCCATACTCCAACGGCTCACTCATTTGAATATGTCAGTTAATAAAGTACTTCCAACTTCATGTGTTCATTTTAAGGTATCGATAATGAATATTAAATCGAATAATAAATCAATAAGGTTGGTTGATTACGAGGCTCGAGTTTCCATAGTGTCTTTTTCTCTACCTATTTCATCGGGGCGCAACTATGCCATGCCCCTTTTCTCTACCTGAAGGGAACGGGGCGCAACTATGCTCACAAAAGAGGGATCCTTTTTTATCTGCTGCATCTGATCTGACCGTGGGGCGCAACTATGCCCTGCCCCTGTTGACAGCCATCACTTCGATATAAGACAATTTAGCAGTAGCGGACGTACATATGTAAAGTTACAAGATAACAGATAATATGTAAAAACTTAATTTTAAGGAGCATGGAAGCAAAAGTATTTCTTTTGTGCAGGTAGCAAAAATATGAGATACTTAATTTGTTGTAAAATTTTAAATGAAGTGTAAAAAGTAATGTAAGTTGTCATTAGTATCCTCATTAATCCACTAGTTTAGGCGACTGAAGAATTTTCTACCCGTTGCCCTGAAAAAGATGTTAAATGCAAACTCTCGTGATGCCCCACTTCGATTACTGTGATATTCTGCTTACTGACCTAAGTGTTACTTCGGCGCAGAGACTACAACGTGTTCATAATATGTGCGTCCGTTTCGTCTGCAATATTCGCCGAGCTGATCACGTAACACCATCCCTCGAAATGTTGTCCTGGCTCCGTCTAGAAGTTCGTAGGAAAATCCACTGTCGTTTCCTCCTCTCACACATATTGCATTTTTCCACTCCTGTCTATCTTGCGTCTCGTTTCCAAAATTTATCCACCCATCATAACCTAGACACACGATCACAACACTCCTCAGTATTATCCATTCCCTCCCATCGAACATCCTCATATTCATCTTCTTTCACTGTGGCTGTTCCTCGAATTTGGAATTCCCTGCCGAGTAATGTCAGGGACTGTCTGTCAGACATCAAATCAATTTAAGAATAGACTAAGGAAATATTTTTCTAACAATTCTTGTTAAGAATAATAGCTGTTTCAGGTTTCTCAATGTTTAATGGTTTTATATATATCACAGAATAAATATTTAAATTACCTGATTATTATTATTATTATTATTATTATTATTATTATTATTATTATTATTATTATTATTATTATTATTATTATTACGGAAAATTTACTTGAAGCAAGTAAAGCGATCGGTTTGGAAGTAAATCACGAAAAGACAAAGTATATGATTATGTCTCGTGACCAGAATATTGTATGAAATGGAAATATAAAAATTGGAGATTTATCCTTCGAAGAGGTGGAAAAATTCAAATATCTTGGAGCAACAGTAACAAATATAAATGACACTCGGGAGGAAATTAAACGCAGAATAAATATGGGAAATGCGTGTTATTATTCGGTTGAGAAGCTCTTATCATCCAGTCTGCTGTCCAAAAATCTGAAAGTTAGAATTTATAAAACAGTTATATTACCGGTTCTTCTGTATGGTTGTGAAACTTGGACTCTCACTCTGAGAGAGGAACATAGGTTAAGGGTGTTTGAGAATAAGGTGCTTAGGAAAATATTTGGGGCTAAGCGGGATGAAGTTACAGGAGAATGGAGAAAGTTACACAACACAGAACTGCACGCATTGTATTCTTCACCTGACATAATTAGGAACATTAAATCCAGACGTTTGAGATGGGCAGGGCATGTAGCACGTATGGGCGAATCCAGAAATGCATATAGAGTGTTAGTTGGGAGACCGGAGGGAAAAAGACCTTTAGGGAGGCCGAGACATAGATGGGAGGATAATATTAAAATGGATTTGAGGGAGGTGGGGTATGATGATAGAGACTGAATTAATCTTGCACAGGATAGGGACCGATGGCGGGCTTATGTGAGGGTGACAATGAACCTTCGGGTTCCTTAAAAGCCATTTGTAAGTATTATTATTATTATTATTATTATTATTATTATTATTATTATTATTATTATTATTATTATTATTATTATTGGCTCACTAACATTACTTATCCAACTTTCGTTATTTACTTTCATGTTGTTTTATGGTCTGGATAACTATGTAACCAATTGTATTCAATTAGAATTAGTCTGGCTGGGCGGAGGAGAAGGCCTGCTGGCCTTAGCTGTGCTAGATTAAATAAATTAATAATAATAATAATAATAATAATTATTATTATTATTATTATTATTATTATTATTATTATTACTACTATTATTTTTCTTAATATAAAGGCTACCACGCCCTTATCTGTAAATTGAATATTTCATTAATAAATGAACAATAAAAAGTATCGGCTTCTATATCTTGATCGGGGTAAAATATTTCGACGTTCTTTTCGACGTATGTAGTGTAATTTGAATATTTCATTAATAAACAATAATCGGGGTAAAATACTTCGACTATTTTTAAGTATGTAGTGTAATTTACAACTTCGTGACCAGAGTGGTACGTTTTTCTAATTTAAAATATCTGCTGATGTAAACTACATGTTGTTTTTATGATAAATAAGAAAATCTATTTTATTCTATTAATAAAACAAAAATAATGAATAGGAGCATAAAAGTTAACACGGAAAAAAGTGTGTGTAGTTAATAAGTAGAAGAATAGGCCTATTATATTTTTATTTTTTGGTCACAGTCCGTCTCTGCACTGTCATTCACTGCATTACCTGAGGAGATACCCACTTCACCCCTCTCCCTGTGATAGTGGTGTGCGGGTTGCATTTCTATTTCATGGTTTCCCTTGGTCACAAAGACAAATGCCACATTGGAAATTTACATACTACCAGAGATCCGCAGAAGATGCTCCTTTTTCTGTTAAAAGCTTCCCTTGCCATTGCTATCCTCCTTTTGACTTCCTGGCAGCAGCTCATGTTACTGCTTACAGTACATCCCAAGTATTTGAAGCTGTCCACTTGCTCTACCGCCTCATTTAGAATTCGCAAGTTTACCTTCTTTACTTTTCTTCCTATGACCATGATCTTCGTCTTGTTGGCATTTATCATCATTCCATACTGCTGACAGCTGTCATTTATTAAAATCAATATACTTGTTTGATTTTTTAACTTCTTTAGTAATCTTATTTATGTCCAGCTGTTTTGTATCGGTAATATAAATAATTTAAGTTTATTGTCCTCAATATCTCATTTGGCACTACAATTAATTATTATTGCTATTATATGAACTTCCCATAAGCCCTAGCTATGAAGCTCAGGTGTTGTGTTTTTATTAGTAATATGAACAGGGGATTAAATTTTAAAATATATTAATTAAATAAACATATGTCACCGTTGAATTATAATTGGCAAGTTATAGTACATTAGAGATTAACTGTATAAATACATAATTTCCATGGTAACCGGTACGTATGTGAATTAAAACTGAGCACAGCGCTATGTAGATCAAAATAAACAGTTAAAACCATATGTTGTAGTGGGGCAGTGTTTAAATACGACGTCCAGATAAATATTTAATAGGCTTTAATATCGTATTGTTTGCAGTGTTTATGCTAGTACCTTCTTTATACCCCACCAATTTAAACGTTGCTTGATTAATGTAACACGAAAATAGCATGAAATGTATAACATTGTCATTTTCAGCAGAGTCTTTCTATAGGGGTTATAAATATTAATTTTGATAAAAGATAGAAGCTTTACAGACTCACTACCACACTGGTGAAAATAAGCACCAAAATAAGCAAAAACGAATACACGGAAATATGATAAATTATTTGTTTCATAGAACTGTTATCTTATTGAAGACTTGCAGTATACAAAGAAGATCATCCTGATATTTTCCTGTGTGAAACTCCTGCGTCTGATTGTACAGTGAAAATGTTTTTCGACGTCGCATGACGTCACAGGTGCGTGTGAAAAACACGACATTTCTTCGGCGAATTCCTCTTCAATACCTCTTTCTTCACCTGAAAGCTTTTTAGAAATATGACACAGTGTTTTGTAACCGGAATTTTTCTGTAATACCTGACAGAGTTTGTCGAACGCAATTTTTGCAACCCCATGTGTTTCTGGAGGTAATGTTACAGAAAATTCGTCTATCAGAGAAAGTGAATGTTCCAAGGAATTATTTCGAGCTTCCAACTGCTTTAAAATTTCGGGTATTTTGGAGAAACGGTTATGGATGTACTGAATCTTTTCTTGGATGCCGTTTTTAGCAAAACATTCGTGGGCTGTGGCAAAGCTGACTGCAACTTCTGCATTTACGGAATTCAAAACATTTTTCACTGCACTGAAATGTTCCGCCTAGTCTGAGAAAGCCTGTAACCACGTACCCCATCGAGTTAAAATTGGCTGAGGAGGTAAAGACAAATTTGGAAGGAGTCCACGGAATTTTTGTATTCTAATCGGTGACTTTATAAACACTTTCTTCGCGCTCAAAACAAGAAGATCCACGTCTTTATACTGCCAGTCGCAGAAGCTTGGCTGGGGAATCCCAAGATTCTCTCCTAATTAGAACTACGCAGTATTTCACAACATCCTGGGTCATACCCTAGCATTGCTTTCTCACGCATTCGACGGAAGTTAATTTTTTATTAGCCAATTAAAAAGGGAAATCAGTGATAAATGACGGCTAGGAGTGAAATATGTACTTTTAAAATTACAGTTTGGGTAAAATATGCTGTTTTAATTGAAAATAATAAAGTAAGTAAGCAAAACTATTTTCCTGCAAAAAGCACTAACAAACATAGTTAAAACTGCTTATCTAGGTGTGTCTTACGAAGTATAACCTTTCTGCTTACCTTTAAAAGTGTGGAAAAGAATATGCATTTTGCTTAGAAATCCGGGCTTTAATAAAACTAAATAGAGTGAAACCTGTCTAAAGCGGCCATCTGAAGTTACATTGTAAAATGGCCGTTTTATCAGATGGCCGCTTGATTAAGGTTGCGGTTTTTATGAATCAGCATGAAAATACTGAATTTCATTGACTTTTTAGTATTGTGCACGTACAACAATCGTGCATATTAATGTCAGCCTCTTCCATTCTTGGCAACTAGCATTTTCAAAACTCGCTTGCAGTACCTTAGTTTAAATGACTGAATAATACCTTGTTCAAGGGGCTGGAGGTGTGATGTGTGATGTCGTATTTGTAGGAAGAAACACCAATTTCACGGATCACATTGCGATTTTGTCGTTTAATCTTCGAATTGAAATCGCATAGCCAATTCTCAAACAATGATGATGCCATCCAAGCTTTATTGTTGGCAGTCCACTTCACCCCCAGTAAGCCCATGTCAACATTTTTTAAACCTCTCGGTTTCAATGATTTCCCTATCATTAAGAGTGGTTCTTTTTCTCCTGGAGCATTACAAAAAAAAAAAAACAGCAGGGTTATTCTGTCTTTTGCCAACTTCCCCCCTTTACACTCTTTTTTCTTAAAACTTAAAGTTTTGGTAGGGAGGGCTCTGAAGAAAAAAAAAAAAGCTGGTCCAAGTAGAGAAAGATAGAAAGAGGAGGAAAAAAATACAAAAATTCGAATGGTTAACTACTAACCTAAAACATACTGTGACATTTTCGATACGAAAAGTCCGTGTTTCAATCCTTTAAAAACGAGTAAGAATTTATAGCTGTGCAGGGTCGGAGTGGAAAGTGACAAATGAGTCATAAACAGTAACCAACTAACCCCCAAGATATGTACTGTTGTACACTTAGCTATTGTCTCCCGTCCTTTAACCATCGAAAAAATAGGTCAGACAGCATCCGTGAAAAGATTTTTTGTTGGACAGTGACTGTTATAGTCAGGTTCCAATCCAAATAGATCCCGGCCGCTGGCCGGCGCATGAGGTGGCCGCTAAATAGAGAGAGAATTTGTATTGATCTTATGGAAAATCCAATTGGTTCCAGAGAAAATTGGCCTTTTGGTCAGGTGACCGTTTAAATGAAGTGACCGCAAAGGCAGGTTTCACTATAAACAGATACGTCTTATCTGCCATCTGCTAACCATCGTCATGCCCGAGCAATAACTTATGCCCTCTGCAAGTGTTTGATAAAATTGCTATTGGGAAGATGGGTTGCGGCCCTATGCTACCCCAGTGTTCGTCTGCCCGTAGTTTTTCCACAACTGTTGCTACCCTACATTTCGAAACCTTCACCTCAGCTTTTAACCACAGGTTTTACATTTTTCTGCAGAAACTCTCCACAGGATTAACTTAGAAAGCATGATGGAATATTCAGATTGTAAATTTCTATAAATGAATAAAATATAATATTTTGTTACTCAGTCAATGACAAATCAATGTAAAATAATGACTTATTTTATAGTCATTAAGTTTTTATACATGAATTACAAAATTGCGAACGTTTTCGCCTATTCAGGCATCCTCAGGCAGAGTTATATAATATCTCAATGTCACATACGTAGCTATTGGTGGTGAGTACTATTTGAATTAATGATGTACAAGCCATCTCCATTATTAAAATGTAATATTACAGGTAGTAAACTTAAATAATGTTAAAAATGTTAAAACCATTTAGTAATTAAACTTCATAATATGTGGAACTCTTGTTCAGTCCAATGAGTGGTGAATATCTGAAATGTATAAAAAATATAATAGAAATGGGAATATCAAATGTAAATTGTAATCGGATTGGATATTTAAAAGTACTAACGTCGTTTAAAATGTGACAACTGCATAGTTAGCAACTGTATGGATTACTATAACATCCTGTGTTTAATGTAAATTATCTGCAATGAAATAATAATTAATATCAATTTTAGTAGAATTTGAAAAATTAATTGGAGGGCTAAGTTATGGAGGTACTTACGTAGAGGTGAGACGACCTGCTGCTATTAGGACTGTAACTGGTATGACTCACCACCAATAGCTACGTATGTGACATTTAGATATTATATAACTCTGCTTGAGGATGCCTGAATAGGCGAAAACGTTCGCAATTTTGTAATTCATGTATAAAAACTTAATTACTATAAAAAATAAGTCATTATTTTACATTGATTTGTCATTGACTGAGTAATAAAATATTATATTGTCTCCACAGGATCCTACCATACAGAATGACATCATCTGACCCAAATGTATTTACTTTCATTAGCAAATAAAACGCTTCCCAGAAATTTCAGATTCTTTTGTGAATTATCTACTACTAGTTCTATTCCACTTGCTCTGCATTATTAACGAAGAGCTTCTCTCTAGCCACTCTACCGTGAAAACTGTGTTTCTTCAGTACCCTTTTTACAGCGTCAGCACTAAAATGTTTATGTAAATGTTGTTTTATATTTGCAGCCAACTTTGTGGGAATTTCTCTCAGAACCCATTTCCACCCCCCCACTGTACAGTACAGCCCATGTTTTCTTGGCGCTCCTTCTTGGTTTATGGGCCTGTTTTTCCTCTTTATGTCTTTCAATAATTTGCTCAACAGTTGAGTGACTTCTGTCGATTATTTCGACTATTCTCCGGCGGAAATCCTCTTCTTACATTAGCAATTTTCTAACCCGTACTTTGCCACAGAAGTGAGAGTACCCATCGAGACACAACCAACTAAAGCAGGCCTGCAGAACTGTAGCTCCTGAGAGCACTGCTATACTCCCCTTTCTTACCCCACCCACCTTTTCTACCAGTGCGGGCATGACGTTCTAGTTACGCTCGGCTGCATTAACATTCATTCGCGGCGGCAGGTATACAATACGCTATCAAGAATTACAAATGAACAGATAATAAAATCCTTAGGAACATACCTTTAGAAAGTAAGAGAAAAATGAATGAGGGAAATAAATAAATTAAAAGACATGTAAAATAAATTTTAAAATGTATGTGTGCTAATAATGTAAGAAGGTCTACCTATGTGTATCGTACTATTACTAGTAAAGCCGATTAAATCCACTTTTTGTGTAAGATAAGTTAAGTACAGTCCCTGACATGTCTTTCCGTGCTCTGTATTCTACTAAAATGAAATAAGTCCGAAATGTTGCTTGCAGGCAACAAACCAATTACTTTATTTGAGGAATTTATTATGATTTTTCATGCATTAATAAAGTTTTAATTCCTGTTTTTACAAAACTTGTATTACTGGTCTTAACTGGTTTTACTAATAATAGGACGATAAGTAAATTGTACGTTGATAAGTGAGTGATAGCTATATGACCGGATGTCAATGCTGTCATTAAACATTGTAACGCACTGCAGCCAAATAAATATATAAATAAATATATATATATATATATATAAATACATAAGTAAATAAATAAGAAAGTAAATAAATAAATAAATACGCAAATAAATAAATAATTAAATATATAAATAAGTAAAGAAGTAAATAAATACATATATAAATAAATATATAAATAAATAAGTAGGCCTAAATAAGTAAGTAAATAAGTAAACAAACAAACAAATAATACGCATACTGCAGTTTAAAGAGAACTGGAACATGGCAAAATCTAAACCCGTGGAGGAATACTACTTCCAAAGGAAATAGTAATATGATTATTTTGTTGTTGAAGACGAAAGAATTCCTTGTTTACTGTGTCCCATCCAATTTATTTCCACTCGTCGTTTCAATATTAAACTACATTTCAACAAAGTCCATATTAAGAATTATGGAATGCACAAACTTTCGGGTAAGTTCATTATTACGAACTGTATATTGATTATTTATTTATATACTGTAAAATTAAGGACTTCACTCGTTGTGTTCATTTTTAATTGAAATTAATAGTGACTTTCAAGGTTCATTACTTAAATGCTATAAATTTACGTTTCCGTAGTGGTGATGATAGGAGGAAAGTTTTCGAAAATCTAAAACAGGTTAGGTGCAAAGAAATCTCAAAGAAACAGGAAATCTAGCATAATTGTAAAACTTGAAACGAGATAACGCATTATAAAAACAATGAATTTATTACAATTCTTTTTGAAAATTACATGCCACCACTGATGGACCTTTGACGACAAGAGAAGGTAAATAACTCTACGCGGAAGTCGATCATCCCCAATAGAAGTGGAGTGAGGCTGACGTCATATTTCCCCTTCTTACGAGTTCTGCAGGCCTGAACTAAAGGGTAACAATGTTCACATTGCGATTACAGAGGCAGGCTGTATAAACAAACCTAAGACAGTGTTATTTTAACTGTTATGACTAGAGCCCGGATGTTTAGGCATTTGTGACAGTTAAAATAGGCAGGCAAAAAAAGGCAATAAAAACGTAAAAAAATGCACAGTAATCTTTGAAAAAGGCATTATAAATTTAAAAGAGGCATAATATATTTTTAGCAATAAAATACTGGAACATCACTTTATTTTTACTAGCATTTTCATTGTACCTGCGTTTCTGAATGTACTTGACTCCAACCCCTTTCACTAATGTTCTTGCTCCCGTCAGCCACACAAACTTACGGCAGCTGTTGCATTCGAAGTCTGCTAGCAGTGAAGTAAACAGTACAGAATACAGTGTGTTTCAAAATATGGTTGCGTTTTCCATAGAAGGAAGAGCCTATATTATTGAAGCTTATTTTCAGGGGCAGGTATTTATGGAGATTAACTTTATCATTTGTGTTTTTTAATATTGGTGTCGGCGGAGATTGTTGGAGATTGATTTGTACTCTTGGCGGGTATTAATGGAAATTTTGGAAAATACAATTATTTTGAAATTGGAGTATTAACTCAGTATGAATATTAGGTACTTTCCAAATAATTAATATTAAAGGTTCGTTGAATTCTGATAAAGTCCACACCTGTGGAGTAACGGTCAGCGCGTCTGGCCGCGAAACCAGGTGGCCCGGGTTCGAATCCCGGTCGGGGCAAGTTATCTGGTTGAGGTTTTTTCCTGGGTTTTCCCTCAACCCAATACGAGCAAATGCTGGGTAACTTTCGGTGTTGGACCCCGGACTCATTTCACCGGCATTATCACCAAAGCTCGGATCTTGGGGACTTGTGTGTCGTGTGCTTGAGTAAGGTTACAGGCATAACGTACACAAAGCTCACGCTGCAAGTGCTCAGGGACAGTCGTTTGTACTAAGAAAGTGGTCACATCGAATGGCAAGAAGACGAACGAATAAACTGTGTCACGTCGAAGCCAATGACATTAAGAGAATTACAGGTAAACGGTCTGTTTGAGGAATTAGAAAATACGTGTTATTCGAATGGGTGTTATGGAAGTTTGAAAATGCATTTCTTAAATTTTAGGTACAGGATTTCGTGGAGGAATTCTGAGGAGATACATTATTTTCTTCTAATGCAGAGTTTATATCTTGTAAGTTGCACCACACATAAACTAGAGCTGGAAACGGGCATTCATTGAAAGACATTGCAGTCCTTTAAATTGATGGAGAATTTGTCCATAGCCATGGATCAAGTCGTAGAGGGACCTTCCCTAGTAGTGATACACTAATTGAAAACTATTTGCGAGAAAAATTTAGGATATACTTATCTTTCTCAGATACGAGATCTGCTGAAAATCGAACAGGAAACAGTGACAGTGAAATATTCAGTATTTTATTTAGGCCCAAGACTTTATAATAAAATTTCAAACCATTTTCCAAATTTGAAATTTTTTAAAATTGAAACTTTTAAAAAAGAATTTTGTAAAATTATCCATGATATATAATAGTAACAAATGTACTTTTTTTACCTTTTATTTCTATCGACTATATTCATGTTTTTATTGATGCTTCTGTCGGATTGTCAATTTATATTAAATGTGTATTTTTCTCTCGTTTTCCCTTTCTTCTTTATTCTTGCTCTTGTGTTGTATTTATTGATTTGAATTAAGTTAATTACTGTATTTAGTAAACTGTCCTTGTAAATTTTATGTTATATTATTCACTAAGACCACACCGTACACGAGCCTGACTCTTACGGTAGTGGCTAGAAACATTTTTATTTTATAAATGCAATTTGTACTCACTAGGTAGCTAGTTAAAATAAATAAAATAAAAAAATTAAAGTTTGCTCCCGTCACTTCATGTGACGTGGAAATAAGTTTCCTTCGTTTCAAATCATGTTTAACTAACAGACGAAGAATTTATGGGTTCGAAAATCTTCGAATGCATGTAGTCATACACTGTAATGAAATGTACAGAGCAGAACTGTAAATTTGATGTATTTTGCATGTTTATTTATATATATGCTATAAAATTAGATGTTTCAACCTATCATAATATTATCATTATGTTGTTCCAGCCAGGAACCACTTTTATAGCAGACCTGACAGTACCTCCGTGCTGGAAGCGGGAGTTTGTTGACATTGAAGTCCGGTCGCTTAGCCACGTTCAAAGACACAAGTCCCCAACTTCCGAGCTTTGATTATCACCTTCATCTCATTCAGACGCTAAATAACCTAGATGTTGATACAGCGTCGTAAAATAACCCAATAAAATAAAATAAATAAATTCTGGTAAAGGTGCGGTATAGCCGATAGAAAATATTTCTTGGATTGAGACTGTGTTTAACACACATGCATTAAACACGAAAGAAACTTGCAGCCCTCAAATTAACACTTTCAAATTATTAGTGAAATGTTGAATTCTCCGTCTTTTTTGTTCACTAATGTAATCAGAACACCTGGAATACCATGTAGTGTAGCCTACTTCGATATTATAACAAATTCAAAAGAAGAACTAGTCCGAAAAAAGAACTCGGAATATGAAATTCGTTATAAAACGACACAATAATAATAATTCGCGAATGTGTTCATATTTCGCTATTAGAACTCTATTTCGCGATTTGTCGCGATTATTTTATCCGCACATTATTAATCAGAATCACTTAATTCGTAAAGATTAGTAAAACTCTATTGTATATCTATTATGTCGTGATTTTCGCGATCTCCATAAACATCTGGCCCTGCTTATTTCGCACAGGTACGGTGTGTAGCATGACTGAATAACTTTATCTGTGTGGACTGAGCAGAAGTGAAATTAGAGTTACCGAAAGTACGGTAATATGCTGAATAAAGTAGCCATTATATAATAAATACAACCGCCTTAAGAGTTGAATTTGTGAAAAAAAAAAAACGGTTACTACTCTACTGTATTTTGATAATATACCGTAAAAGCAATAAACAAACTGAAAATCGTAATATCGTATTATATTTCCCTGTAACATAAATGGATACACTACTTTTCTCTCCTCCTATAGCTAGTAATATGATTTGTTTACATATTGCACTAGTAACACCAAACTCCTGTAATGGAAGGGGGTAACGTGTTTCCGAGTATAGCCACGTTAATGTTAAAAATGTTGGTAAAAATAAAGTGATGTCCCTGTATAACTGACATATTTACATCGTAGTTGACACATGTTGACTTATAAAATACTTTTTTTCGTGATTAACTGTCTTTTCACAAACCTTACATAACAAAACTGTTCCATCGGTTGAAAACACATGGGCACCAAATTCACTAACGTAAGCATGAAGTTTACTTTTCAGTAGTTTACTGAATTTAGGCATTCTAGCTAACCGATCTTTTCTGTCACCCGACAATAACTGACTGTTCCTCACTCAAATTTCTTTCTCCTACAATAATAAACACGTTAGCACAAAATTCTAACACTAAGATTTGAAAATACGAAAGCAAACAATTGAAAATGCTGAGTGACAACTTCTATGAGAACGAGCTTAATATTTAAAATTATAAAGCTGATTGTTGGTATCGTGAAGACATGACAACATTATATTTGTAATTGTGGATTGTCGATCATTATTCATATTACACCAATAGTATTAAAGCACGATTATTAGCAGATTAAGCACCGAAATAAATTGCTTTTATTTGCTATTGTTAGTAAAGTTAAGTTAATCATTGTTTCAAATATTTAAATTTCATACACATTACAATTAATTAGAAAATTGCAAATAAATAAGAAATATCGCTTTAAAATGACAAAAAAAGACATTTATAAGTAAGAAACACCTTAAAAAAAAGCAAAACAGGCAAAATAAAAATTGGCCCCATCACTTTGATTTAATCCAGATCACATTTAGCATATATCTATGCAAATAATGATTTACTTCCATCCATTAAAAAAAAGGCATTTTGCCAAATATCCGGGCTATAGTTATGACAGTGAGTACCTAGGGCCCTTTTCGAATCTGAGCATCGAATGACAAGCCAAGTTGCATAATTTCGTAGTTCATAACGTCTTGTTACATTACTTGCAAAGTAAGACATGATATATCATCATCATCATCATCATCATCATCATCATCATCATTATTGTTTTATCTATTTTTTTATTCATGTGAAACGTTTAATCGGAATCCTATACGGATAAAGTCCCATTTTCTTGCAATACGACGACGTCACTCGTGTTACTATGGAAACAAAAGTATGTTTTCTCACGCGGGCCATTTCGCTCTACTCTCTATTTAATGTGCCATGCTTTTTCCCCCACACAATAGTTACGGAAATATTACATATTGTATGGGTTTTATGTAATAATAATAATAATAATAATAATAATAATAATAATAATAATAATAATAATGATAATAATAATAATAATGATAATAATGATTTATTTTAGCTGGCAGAGTTAAGGCCGTAAGGCCTTCTCTTCCACTCAATCAGCAAAAAGTGTATATAAATATGCATGAACTTACAAAGAATTCAACAATTTGATTTAGATGAGAGTTACATGTATACAAGAGTTATTTACGAATTAAACAACAAAATACTGTGAACTATTAATTAAACACTGAAATAAACTGTGTAGCAGAATTAAACTAAAATACATAGAATGTTAATATATTTCAAATGATATTAGATAATAGAAAGAGATTATTATGAGACAATTTTGAAAATACAGCACAATCAGGATGATGTCTAAAGAAAAAAGTAACAATGTAGTCAGTGATAGTTTAAATCAGTATGATTGGAGTGAAATGCTAATAAGGTTATCTTTTAAGCTGTTCTTAAAGGTGTTTATTGTCTTGCAGCCCCTAATACTTTGTCACAAGGAATTCCATTGACGCGAGGTGGATATTGTAGAAGATGAGGAATAACAAGATGTTCTATGAAGAGGTATATTTAGCGTGCCACAGATAAGTGATCTGGTATTTACGTCGTGGTTAGAGTATAGATAAGAGAAACGAGACGAAAGGTAATTTGGTGATGAGGTGTGCAGAATTCGAAAGAGTAAAGACAAAGAGTGTAAAGTTCTGCGTTCTTTAAGTCGGAGCCACGAAAGACTTGCGAAGGACGGTGATATATGATCGTCGGATGTTGCACACGTATCTGACGCACATTTTCTGAGCTCGCTGTAACTTGACTGACAGTTCAGAACTTAGGTCACTTAACAAAACGTCACAATAATCGAAGTGCGGCATTACTAGGGTTTGCACTAGGGTAAGTTTTAGTTGCTGGGGCAAGAAGTTTCTCAAGCGACTCAAAGAGTGAATGGAGGAACAGATTTTTTTTATCGTTTTTTTAACTTGAAAATTCCAACTTAGATTATTATCAAAAAAGAAGCCAAGATTTTTTACGACAGGTGAATAAGGGATTAGCGTGTTGTTAAAGGTAACAACTGAAAGATTACTGTTATTAAGGGAGTTAACTAAACGCTTATGTCCAATAATTATGGCTTGAGTCTTACTTGGAAGGATGAATCGTAAGTAGTGTCATTAATTTCAGGGGGTTATTCTTTGAGATATTTCAAACAAAAAAGTTTCATACAATTTTGCTCATTTTCGCTTCCTTTTCGAGATAAAAACTATTTTATATGAAACATTTCATAGCGTGTTTTGGGAAAAACATTGATTGATTTTCCAATATGGTCAGTCAATTTAAGACAGCATTATATTATGTTAAAAAATGATTGAAAGAAATTTTAGTTTTGTCCTTTAAATGTGCAGAAATTTGATCCCAACAAATGTAACATTGAAAGATTCATTTGCGGAACGAAAAGTTACTAAGTCCCAAACTCTTGGAGTAGCAAGCTGGCCATCCATATTTTAGATCTCCTTTTTACACTCATGACTCGAATGAACTTGAAAATCTCTAGTAACTCGGCGAACAGATGTCACTTATTTCGTGGAACCAGACGAAGTGATTATCAGCTCATGTATATTAGCTGAATCACTTCTGTGAAAATTAGCACAACCATGTCAGCATACTGAAACCTATTGAAAAACTTCGCTTTGTCGGTCATGTTAACCTTCAGGTCTTTCATAAAAATTGACTTGTGGTTACTTGTTTCTCTTTCTAGTCGTTAAAATGTTTACTGTTTACCCATTGAGCAAGCAAGGCCAACAAGCTTCTTAAGTGAATGGTTCGTAATATTTTCTGGCAAGATGAGCAACTGCGGATTTCATGTGTTAATATGGCCGTGTCTTTAAGGTAATTGAGAGAATCTTACTACTGATGTGGTTTAGAGGTTAACGAACTGAAGGTCGACGTGGGTTTGAATCCCGCTTGGGCTGGTTATTACCTGCTTGGGTTTCTTCTTAGGTTTTCTCCAGCTGTAAGGAGAATGTCACGTAATACCATGGAGAATAACGTCTTGCTGTCAATACTACTGCAAGCAGAATTACTACACAATCAATTAGTCAATCAATCAACCAATGGATCAATTTTTAGTAAGTTATTTTACGACGCTGTATCAACATCTTAGGTTATTTAGCGTCTGAATGAGATGAAGGTGATAATGCCGATGAAATGAGTCCGGGGTCCACCACCAGCATTTGCTCATATTGGGTTGAGGGAAAACCCCGAAAAAACCTCAACCAGGTAATTTTCCCCGACCGGGATTCGATTCAGGACCACCTGGTTCCGAGGCTGGAAGTGCTAATCGTTACTCCATAGGTGTGGATTCAATCAATCAAATGGGGATGGAGTCATTAGTAGTGTGTTTTAATGGCAGGCAGAATATTTGTGTATTAATTTTGAAAGATGAGTGCACTCATTTTGTCAGGTACTCTAATATAGCCAGGTTCCATCCGCAAACGAGAGCCTGATAAACCCTAGGCCCATCCTATATCACAATTGGAAACACGTACTACTACCCCCAGCCTGTTTTTACTTCGCGGTTGATAGATGAAATGAAGGGGAGGTGGGAAGTGTTGGTTTAATGATAGAGAGAAACGGGAGTACCCCGAGAAAAACCCTCTGCAACGCTTGTTTTGTCTACTTCTCTCACCTTACTCTTCAATATTCTCCGTAACTCTAACCGTAATGTACGAGAGACTATAATTGTTTCGTGGAACGGAAATATACAACTCCATGCTTTACAACAACTTTCACCAAAAATTTGTGATGTACAACATCATACCTTTGTGGAATAGTCTTTTGATCGCGTATAAAAATTCGAAGATACATAATTGTATAGATGTTTGTGGACTCGTATGAACTCTAAAGGGAAGGACCTACAGAAATGTCCAAATGTGTGTCAAAATTAACTTTTTTTTATTTTTAAACTAAAAATACTTAATAGTATTGACTTCATTTGAGCGAAATTTCAAGGTAGTTGGGAAGGAATTAATTGTTTTTACGCCATTTTTAATGTGTGCTCAAACTTCTCCGTTGAATATCCGGAGTTTATTTTACATTTTTCAACATTTAATATGTAATATCTCAGACTATTAAGTATAGTGACTATTACACTTTTACTACGTCATACCACTTTTAATCAATAAAACTGTACGAAAGGACGTCTCTCAACCAATCATGGCTGCTTATCGCACAATTTTATCGCTTCCTGGCATTTGTTTCTTTTTATCACTACCCTAGCATTTGTTTCTTTGTTTGCCAACATTTCAAATTGCAAATTTTTCTCGGTACTATAAAACATACGTTGCGATCGTAATTAGTTTCCCGCATAGATAATCGACTGAAAATGGCGGCTCCATTCAAACTCTTTGGTGAAGGTAACATTAGTGAAATAGAATTTTAGTAACTCAATATCTATTTTATTTGTTAGAGTACTTTATTTCTTCTAATCTTTATATACTTTCTTCTAATCGTGTAATAGTCGATTAAATTCCACTCGAATTTTGATTTTCTCTAGATAAATCAAAACATCTAGTGAGATTACTGTTGGTAATTGAATAACATTTTCAGGGCATATTCTTATATTATACATAGATAATTCTGTAAGAGGAAATTGTCAAATTGCAAATTAAAGAATAAGTTAAAAATAGACGTGCAATTTTTCTTTGTGTTCACATTTTTTTTATTTTTTTTATTTATTTATTTTATTTATTTAATATAACATATACATAAAAACGTTACATTAAAATACCCCGAAAGAGCAAAGCTCGTGTTCGTGGACAGTTCCGTTACATAGATACACATACTTTGTAGACAAAATACTTAAGAAAAAGGCTCACATAAAGATTGTAATAAAATTAGTAAATAATAATACTAGTAATAACTGAGTGAAAAAAGAAACGATGTTGAGATTGATGGATTAATATTAAATTACTATTAGTAGTATAATTAGTGCAGGTCATGTTGATATAGTAACCAAGATAAAATAGAAAAATACACTTAGGATAGAAATAAACTTGTTTTACAATACATGGTACATAATATATATACAGGGAAGTCTGTCTTATAAATTTTTTAATTCTGGATCTGAAAATTTCATTGCTTAAAGTAGTCAATTCTGGATGAAATTTTATTATCGAATTATATAGCCGTGGACCATAATTTGTACTGTCTAGTAAAGCAGCAGATGTGAAACATTTAGGTTCAACTAATTTAAGAATTTCATTTCGTCTTGTATTATGAGCATTTGGCTGAGCTACAAATTTCATTCTATTTTTATGATAGAATTTCATTAAAGAGTATTTATAAATTTGGTCAATTCTAAAAACATTGAATTCGGAATGGATCAAATTTGTTGGATAATCCAGTCGCCTTTTCAAATAAATTTTGATTAAACGTTTTTGCAACATAATTAGAGGAAAAAGAGCAGTTTTTGTAATGCCTCCCCCATCCAGTTATACCATACTGGATAACAGATTCAACTATAGCCAAATGTAATACATGAGTAGGCAAGTAATGGCGAAGGGAAAATAAATCATTATTATTATTATTATTATTATTATTATTATTATTATTATTATTATTATAAGAAAACAAAATAAAAATATAAATATAAAAATTAAAATGTCTAAAAAATCGTCAAACAAAATTGATTAGCAGTCTCTTAGGTTTCATTTAAGACAAGATTTGTGATTCTGTAATACTCTCGACTTCTTGAGAGTAGATACATCATTCTCTTTAGAATACTGCATTTGTTTGCATTTTTTTATGTCTGTGACTGTACTATAAAGGACAAAAATAAAACCGTATTTAAAAGACTTCATACATTGTATGAAACTGTTAGGTAAATAGAGGTTGTACTTAAAATAATATGAGAAAATAAATTTCCTCTAGGTACTTCCCGTTAATGTTTAGATTAAAAATGAACACAAAAGTGATCATGTGTATGACACTTCCACCGTTTACTAGTCAATGTCTTCAGGTTTAAGGAAAGGATTATCTTCAACGACTCTGCCTAAGCCTAGGCTTGTTTTCGTGGCATTATTACCAACGCTGTTTGTGTGTCACACACAGCGTGTGTTGCCATGGCATTGGACCACAGCCAGGGATTTGAATCACGCATACATATCCTTGTATCTCAAGACGTCATTGGCTTATTTGATATTAAAGTCATCGGAAGACCCAATGGCTGGCAGTTATGCCATGATTCACGAGAGAATGGTGTGTGTTCAAAACACGGCAAACGAAATTCGGTCACTCTGGAGAAAGAGAAAGTTGAACGAACTTGACTGAGGCCACGCAGGCGTGGTTCCCATCCCCACTCCCCACTCCCATAGCCGCTGACAGCTGTAAACTCGCTACCTGGAATTTGAGATCAGAGACGAGTAGCATCAAACCACTAACGTCTTTTGTTTGCAATGTTACACGAAGAAGCCATTACGGTAGCTCTTCTGCCGTCATTTCACCTTTGTTTTCTCTCTTCCCCATCCATTTTTCCTGCCTCTGTTAAATTTTATTTCTTCGCTTTGTTCAGTTCTTTCCTTCTCTATTTACTTTTCCTCTTTCTATCCTTTATTCTTTCTTTCAATTTTTTTTCTTTGACTTTTTTAACTCTTTATTTTTTCACATATTTTTGTTTTCATTTTTATTTCCTTCCGTCATCTATTTATTTATTGACTTCTATAGTTATTTGTTTGTAGGAGTATTTACTTTTGGACTGCAAATATAACTTACAACGAACCTGTTAATGAGCTTACATCTGAATTTCTCCTTAAACTGCGCACTCCAGTGGCGTAAGCAGAATTTTGTTAAGGGGGTTCATTATTAAAATTGTTAAAATTTGCATTATCGGTATTGTAAATGTTGTGTATTACTATTATTATTATTATTATTATTATTATTATTATTATTATTATTATTATTCCATGTATTGTGGGTCCCTATCACCACGCTATGACGCATCAGTAACAAATACAGGGACATCATTTTATTTTTACTAACATTTTTAATATTAATCTGGCTATACCATTCTATTAAAGATTGAAACAGGAAACACCGTTTGCTACCCCTTCCACGACTGGAGTTCAATGATACTGGCATAAAATACAAATCACTTTACTAGGTATAGGAGGGAAGAAAAGTAGTTAATCCATTTATGTAAACTAGGAAATATCGCAATTTTGAGTTTGATAATTTTCATTGGGGTTTTGTTTAATCAAAATACAGTACTGTATTAACACTTCGTGAGTAAAAACACTAACTGAGCTATCCATTCGGACGTATTCATTATGCAGTGTATATTATACTGTCTACAGCACATTAGCGTACAATATAGGGAATGAAGTTAAATTGAAAAATAATCATAATGTGGATATTTAAACACATTTTTGAAAATGGTGGCCGTTCCTTTCGATACAGGCTTCAGTTCTTTTGTGCATATTATCACACTATAGACTATTGTACCTTATTCCAAATACCAGTTTCGTCCTTCGTACGAGTAACTCATGTTGAAATAATTCTGTACCTACTCTATAAAAAAAAGTACCTTACGTACTGTAAATTCAATCTTCACTTCTGGTCGATCCGAAAAGGTAAAATTAATCAGAAATGCTATCTACTGTCCGTTCAAGTGGTTTTGTCGCAGGGTCGTAGAAAGGGGGGGGGGATCACGTGATAGTTAATTACTTAACGAGGCCCTTTTATTTAAGTTATTTTAAACACTTGATTAATATTACGTAGACGTCCAATTCCTAACAGAAATTAATGTTTTAAGAAAAGAGCTAAGACAGCCCAGCTACTAGACTTTACAGAGGAGCGAACAGAAGCAGGTGGGGGAAACCGGGCTGCGACGTAGGCAAACGGACGACAGTACCTGTGCGGAAATATGATCCAATATTGAAAGCTCTTTCGTCACTGGAAAACGCGAACATATTTCTGGAACGTACTATGCTCACTAACTCAGTACTGCTTACGCGCCCTCGGCTCTGTGTCGTGAACGGTTGGAAGTTTACTAGTAGAAGGGGTGGGAGTGAAGTACATTCCAAAACTCAGGTACAATAAAAATTGAAGTAAAAATAAAATGATGTCCCTGTATAAATGATACTCGGAAGGAAATTAAACACAGAATAAATATGGGAAATGCCTGTTATTATTCGGTTGAGAAGCATCTATCATCCAGTCTGCTGTCAAAAAATCTAGTTAGAATTTATAAAACAGTTATATTACCGGTTGTTCTTCATGGTTGTGAAACTTGGACTCTCACTTTGAGAGAGGAAAATAGGTTAAGGGTGTTTGAGAACAAGGTTCTTAGGAAAATATTTGGGGCTAAGAGGGATGAAGTTACAGGAGAATGGAGAAAGTTACACAACACAGAACTGCACGCATTGTATTCTTCACCTGACATAATTAGGAAAATTAAATCCAGACGTTTCAGATGGGCAGGGCATGTAGCACGTATGGACGAATCCAGAATTGCATATAGAGTGTTAGTTGGGAGACCGGAGAGAATAAGACCTTTGGGGAAGCCGAGACATAGATGGAAGGATAATAATAAACTGGATTTGAGGGAGGTGAGATATGATAGGATAGGGACCGATGGCGGGCTTATGTGAGGGCGGCAATGAACCTGCGGGTTCCTTAAAAGCCATTTGTAAGTAAGTAAATTAAAAATATGAACTGTCAAATGCACAAAATGTTAAACGAACGTTTCACAATAAAGTCAGAATTCTAATGAACGGATAAATATCGCTCTTAAAATGAGTTTAAAATCGACAATGCATTTCGTAATAACTTTTTCAATATGTTTACAAGTTAAATTTCATATTGTATCGGCTTCATTTTATTACAAGATCTATACTAGGCAGTCACAGGGATTGTATTGAAGGAGAGGTAGGAGGACTATGCCTTATGTCGATGTAGATTTTGTTACTCTGGCAGTCAAAAATTAGAGAAGGGAAAAGGGTTATGTATAAAAAGTATTCAAATATAAAAACGTATTTTTTTTAGTTCAAGTGGGGGGGGGGGGTTCAAACCCGGTAACCTCCCTTGCTTATGCCTTTGCCGCACATTGACCTCTACAGTAGATTAGAAACTTTAAAAAAATTGACACGGCATTCATTCCTGAAACGTTTATGCTGTTCGTGATTGTTATTGTTACTATGGTTGGGATTGTAAGGATGTTTGGGGTTTTAAATAAAAGTTTGATATATATTTTTTTTTCATTTCTATTCTTCATACTCCCCGCATTTAAATGTAACTACTTCAGAACTTCTTCCTCATTCGTTGAGGCCTAGTCTCGAGACAGCAATGCAATTGATACAGAGCGCGTTTGAGACTCTCATACGGGAGGTCCCGGCTTCAAACACCGTCAATCTGACTGGAGTTTTTCATAGTTTCCCTCAGTCACAAAGACAAATGCCAGATTGGAAATTTACATATATACCAGAGATCCGCAGAAGATGCTCCTTTTTCTATTAAAACCTTCCTTTGCCATTGCTGTCCTTCTTTTGACTTCCTGGCAGAAGCTCATTTTACTACTTATTGTACACCCAAGTATTTGAAGCTGTCCACTTGCTCTACGGCCTTAATTCGAATTCGCACGTTTATCTTCATTTTTTCCGTATTTCATTATTCAAGAATGAAAATCGGTATTATTTGGCTTGAAATGTAGTTTGATGCTTCGTACAACGAATGCAACAAATGTAAAACAAAGGAGCCATTACCGGAACACATCCTTTCCTGCATTGCCAACACTCTTATCGGTATGTGCACCCAGCCATGCCATGACATAAAAATACAACTGCATGGTGGAATAAAAGAGGGCAACGAAAATAGTTCCACAATGCAATTGCAATCTTAGTACTAATCACAGATAGATTATATTTAAATAATCGTATTTTACTTCATAAGTGATAGTTCTGAGTAATTATTTTTAGTCTATATTTATAATGTCTTCAAATTATCTGGTAACTTAGGTAAGTTTCAGTAATAGTAGACTATTTCACAACGTATCTGTTATACTTGCTTATGGCTTTTAGAGAACCCGGAGGTTCATTGCCGCCCTCACATAAGCCCGCCATTGGTCCCTATCCTAAGCAAGATTAATCCATTCTCTATCATCATATCCCACCTCCCTCAAATCCATTTTAATATTTCTTCCCATCTACGTCTCGGCCTCTCGAAAGGTCTTTTTCCCTCCGGCCTCCGAACTAACTCTCTATTTACATTTCTGGATTCCCCCTTACGTGCTACATGCCCCGCTCATCTCAAACGTCTGGATTTAATGTTCCTATTTATGTCAGGTGAAGAATACAATGCGTGCAGTTCTGCGTTATGTAACTTTCTCCATTCTCCTGTAATTTCATCCCTCTTAGCCCCAAATATTTTTCTAAACACCTTATTCTTGAATACCCTTAACCTATGTTCCTCTCTCAAAGTGACAGTCCAAGTTTCACAACCATACAGAACAACCGGTAATATAACTATTTTATATATTCTAACTTTCAGCTTTTTTGAGAGCAGACTGCATGATGAAAGCTTCTCAACCGAATAACAACATGCATTTGCCATATTTATTCTGCGTTTAATTTCCTCCCGAGTGTCATTTATATTTGATACTGTTGCACCAAGATATTTGAATTTTTCCACCTCTTCAAAACATAAATTTCCAATTTATATATTTACATCCCATACTATGTTCTGGTCACGAGACATATCGTATACTTTGTCTTTTCGGAATTTACTTCCAAACCTATCTCTTTACTTGCTTCAAGTAAAATTCCCATATTTTCCATAATTAGTTTGTGGTTTTTCTCCTAACATATTCACGTCCTACGCATAGACAAGAAGCTGATGTAACCCGTTCAATTCCAAACCCTCTCTGTTATCCTTGACTTTCCTAATGACATATTCTAGAGCGAAGTTATGGAGTAAATGTGATAGTGCATCTCCTTGATTTAGCCCGCAGTGAATTGGAAAAGCACCCGACAGAAACTGGCCTATACGGACTCTGATGTACGTTTTACTTAGACACATTCAGAAAAACTAAGACTTTATTTATATATATACATATTATTTTAATGTACCGAAGTACATATGATATTTCTATGCAGATATTCTGCGTCATCATACGATGTAAGAGTAATGGAACGGAGAAAAATTCTCTCCGGCGCCGGGATTTGAACCCGGGTTTTCAGCTCTACGTGCTGATGCTTTATCCACTAAGCCACGCCGGATACCACCCCGGCGTCGGACAGAATCGTCTCAGATTAAGCTCCAACTCTTGGGTTCCCTCTAGTGGCCGCCCTCTGCATTACGTCATAGATATCTATGAACGTAGGACCGAAGTCCACACATGTGCTGAGGTGCACTCGTTATGAGTGACTAGTTGGCCGCGATCCGACGGAATAAGCGCCGTCTTAAATCACGAAGTGATTTACGCATATCATATATATATATATATATATATATATATATTATTTATATATTATTTTAATGTACCGAAGTACATATGATATTTCCATGCAGACATATATATGATATGCGTAAATCACTTCGTGATTTAAGACGGCGCTTATTCCGTCGGATCCCGGCCAACTAGTCACTCATAACGAGTGCACCTCAGCACATGTGTGGACTTCGGTCCTACGTTCATGGACATCTATGACGTAGTGCAGAGGGCGGCACTAGAGGGAACCCAAGAGTCGGAGCTTAATCTGAGACGATTCTGTCCGACGCCGGGGTGGTATCCGGTGTGGCTTAGTGGATAAAGCATCAGCACGTAGAGCTGAAAACCCGGGTTCACATCCCGGCGCCGGAGAGAATTTTTCTCCGTTCCATTACTCTTACATCGTATAAGACTTTATTCTTCTCACATATGTTTCCAAACAAACCACTTCATTGTAATGATCATATGCATCATGAAGGGGAAATTTTCGTTTTCGTTGTAGTGACTTTCGTACAATTGCAAACCTTATGCAGGTAAGGAGTGGGAATACAATTTTTTTCATTGTAAGTTACTGACGAATTCGTTAAACTGGCGTTTGTTAAAACGACATTTGACTGTATAAAACTTTTCTCTTAACCGAATCATACGCCTTTTTGAAATCTAAAAATTTATGAATAGTAATAAATGTATTATTATTATTATTATTAATGTTAATATTATTATTAATGTTAATATTATTATTAATGTTAATATTATTATTAATGTTAATATTATTATTATTGTTAATATTATTATTATTAATATTATTATTATTAATATTATTATTATTGTTACTGTTAATATTATGATTAATGTTAATATTATTGTTATTACTAATATTATTATTAATGTTAATATTATTATTATTATTATTATTATTGTATTTTATCGCTGAAATATTTATTTCATGTTTGCTTATTTTTTGCCAACATTTTCTCCATATTGTACCGGTCTCCAATAATCACAAGCTCATACTCTTCGCTGTAGTGTCAGCGAAGCTTATTTTCCTCTGTTGTCTGCACTACACACGAAGATAGTGTAGGTCGTTATTAGGCGGTATCCTATGTTGCTTCCACACTAAAGGCTGGTTCACAATAAACCGGGAACGGAAACGACAACGGGAACGAGAACGGAAATAATGTTAAAATAAATTCCTTTAAATGGGAGTATTCACAATTAACTATCGTAAATGCTCACATTGAAATACATTTATTTTAACGTTATTTCTGTACTCGTTCTCGTTGTCGTTTCTGTTCCAGGTTTATTGTGAACCAGCCTTAAGACTAGAAAGTCTAGCGTTAGTACCTTATTATCATGTTTGTAGGAGGTGAAACAAGTTGATTCGCAGGTGTTATATATGCTCTTGAGCGCTGGATTTTGTGGATAGCCATGAATTTCATCCGTTGCCTGGCGTTCTGTAGGAATTGTACACTGTTACCGTATAATGCTCATGATAATTATGCAGATGTTGGGAAGTTAGCGGAAGGGGTAAATTACCATAGGAGCTGGTACGGCAGGGAAATGGCACCGCGGATGGGGTGAGTGGTGGGTGTGAGGGCTCTATATTGAAATTTAGACGAAGTATGGGGGTGGGCGCTTCGGAGGGTGGAACGTGCTACTGGAATTCCTGTTAACATCATCCCCAAGTGCGAATGAGCCGTTGCAATCGGAACCTATTATTGAGGGAGATTGATAATGATAGCCTGGATGTCAGACGGACAAGCCCGCCTAACAGGTGCCCCCCCACCCTGCTGATCCTGCTGGCCGCAGAACACTTTCACCAGAGTTACTTTTTAACCAAGTTCGGTATTGCAGTATGTAGACTAGACTATGAATTCGTAATATTGTATAATTATATCTAAGATGAGGGCACGAACATAATCATGCAGTTATGTATTTGTCCATCTAATAAATCATCATCATCATCTGCCTGGCAAGTTATTTAAGCTATTTTAATCATTACTCTTTTGAGAAATTATGTTGTATTAAAAGGCTTTAGAGCAGGTATGCTGAAAATTGTAAAAGCCCCGATTACACGGATGATGCTGCACTGCATAACACACACTGTGTACGGACTGGGCTCCGCAACTACATTGCAGCTCCGCTTGTGTCATGGCTCTGATACTCTTACAAATATGGATAATAAACTGAA
The DNA here is from genome assembly GCF_040183065.1 of Periplaneta americana. Taxonomy (NCBI): domain Eukaryota; kingdom Metazoa; phylum Arthropoda; class Insecta; order Blattodea; family Blattidae; genus Periplaneta; species Periplaneta americana. Next base: position 170,993,355 of record NC_091122.1, on the reverse strand, counting down.
TTTGAAAAAGGAAAGAATATACACTGTAATATTCAGTTATTACATTGTGTATTATATTTAATATAGTTATGATATTATTATACCATAGATAATGTTATTTTCATATTCCACCATACATTGCGGTCTATTCAACATGTGGATTCTTTTCTGCAAGTAATCGGAAATCTATTTGCAATCAATGCGCAGCTGGCTCAGTAGATGCTCATCTGTTAATCGGGATCTATGTTTGGATTTAGCAACTTTCATTCTCTAAAATAATTCTTCGCACACATAACTCGAGGCAAAGGTAGCTACCATAGTGGCAGCGAATAAGTTCATCGTGGGACATTTCGTTTTGTTAATTTTTTTAATACTTCTATGCTTGTCAAGTCATATTCTCTGCATTTAGTTCTCAATTCTACGTTACTTTGTAAATCAATTAACTCGTCCTGGAACTGCACTCTCACGGATTGTACTAAATTTACTACGAAAGGATTAACAAAAAAAATATTAATATCACTTTCCATACGTCTAAAATCACTAAATCTGTGTTCTGTGAATTCAAATTTGAGTTGTTCCGGTACACAGATATAATTAACTATATTTTGTTCAGGCACCATACATCTCTTTACAAGTTCACCATCCGTGAAGGGTTTTAGTGCCTTAGCTAATTCCCAACACACTACATAACTTGCTCCTAAACATAGACTGTAAATTCTTCGACTTTCTTCAATGTTTGGCCTTTCATTAAGTGCTTTCAATTCTTGAAGCTGTAGTGCCTCTGAAAAATTATTTTATCATAACATGTATTTCTGTTGAAATAAAATCACCACAATAATAATAATAATAATAATAATAATAATAATAATAATAATAGTAATATACCTAATAATAGTAATAACACTACTACTGCTGCTACTACTACTACTACTACTACTACTACTACTACTGTACTACTGTACTACTACTACTGTACTACTACTACTACTACTGTACTACTACTACTACTGCTACTACTACTACTACTACTACTACTAATAATAATAATAATAATAATAATAATAGTAATATACCTAATAATAGTAATAACACTACTACTACTACTACTACTGCTACTGCTACTACTACTACTACTACTAATAATAATAATTATTATAATAATAATAATAATAGTAATATACCTAATAATAGTAATAACAATACTACTACTACTACTACTATTACTACTACTACTACTACTACTACTAATAATAATAATAATAATAATAATAATAGTAATATACCTAATAATAGTAATAACACTACTACTACTACTACTACTACTACTAATAATAATAATAATAATAATAATAATAATAATAATAATAATAATAATAATAGTAATAGTAATATACCTAATAATAGTAATAACAATACTACTACTACTACTACTACTACTACTACTACTACTACTACTAATAATAATAATAATAATAACGTTGGCGTGTACTGAATGGCAGAGCGTATGTCATTTTATGTTGCTCAGTAGTATTCCTGACAGTACCTTACAACATAGTAAACACGCAAAACAATATGGTATATGTCGTTTGCTTACAGAAGGTTTTGACTCTGTCATTGTCCCGCACTGTTCGTACGTTTACTAAGTACTTGAACTGCCTTCCGCGGTCATCCGTCGAGCTTCGAACGAGGAACAGCACGCTCTACATTCGAAAGTTGTGGTTACAGAACGTAATCGCGAGTCAGTGAATGAGCATACCTGCTATAGAGCATCTGATATTTCAAACACCATTAGGTAGCTGACTTCCTTACATTTATTTATGTCATCTTTCTCATCCTAGCTATGATTTAAATCATGCCAGTTCCTGGTGTTTAACAGTTCGTTGGCACATAGTATTGATTGAGTTTTTCTGCAATACTATTATTAAATGAATAACTAATAAATAGTTATCCTCATCTAAAGATTAAGAAGATTAAAATTGAGATAAAACCTAATAATTTTATCCTTCTAGGGAGAAGAGCTAAAAATATCAATATTCATGCACGTACAGAAGAATTATAGAAACATATACATAATGGTCAGTAATAATAATAATAAATTATTCAGCGTGGCAATTAATGTTTCTATATACTCCTAATTGCCATGTATTGTGGGTCCCTATCACCACGGCATGGCGCGTCCTCAGGTTGCGGATAGAGGAGACGGCCTCCAGATATGGAGGGTAGCTGCGAATATATTGAATAAGCAGTCGTGGACAGCCGATAAGGGGTGGTCCTCCAGCTTGGGGGTTGGGCGAAGGGCTAACAACCCATCACCGTAAAAAAACAGCTTGTTACTAATCCCTACAATAACTCTTATCATCCAGTCTGCTGTCCAAAAATCGGAAAGTTAGAATTTATAAAACAGTTATATTACCGGTTCTTCTGTATGGTTGTGAAACTGTGACTCCCACTCTGAGAGAGGAACATAGGTTAAGGGTGTTTGACAATAAGGTGCTTAGGAAAATATTTGGGGCTAAGCGGGATGAAGTTACAGGAGAATGGAGAAAGTTACACAACGCAGAACTGCACGCATTGTATTCTTCACCTGACATAATTAGGAACATTAAATCCAGACGTTTGAGATGGGCAGTGCATGTAGCACGTATGGGCGAATCCAGAAATGCATATAGAGTGTTAGTTGGGAGACCGGAGGGAAAATGACCTTTAGGGAGGCCGAGACGTAGGTGGGAAGATAATATTAAAATGGATTTGAGGGAGGTGGGATATGATGATAGAGACTGGATTAATCTTGCACAGGATAGGGACCGATGGCGGGCTTATGTGAGGGCGGCAATGAACCTTCGGGTTCCTTAAAAGCCATTTGTAAGTAAGTAAGTATATACTCCTAATTGAACTGTTGAGCAAAGTAAACATATCACATTTTCTTTGACAGAACAACAAAAAAGTTCTCCTCATTCGTTACGAAACCACTTCTTACTGCTTGTAGAGACAGACTTTGTAGAGCGACATGATACCGCCACTGCTTGTCTTCAGTAGTGAATGAAAAACACAGCAATGTACAGGAAACTCCTCGTACCCGTTTTAATGTCTGTGATTACACAATGTAATCAAGACACCCGCTTTGATCACCGCTGGTATAAGCCAACTCAGCAGTATCTGTTTCGTGATTGAACATTTTGTTTGTCCACCTGCTCTAATTGTAGAGAAAATTTAATCTATATTGAGATAAGATAAAGTATAGGGAACAGCTGGTAAACTCTGCCAAAGTCCTCAATTTCATCACGATTCTGGCAGACATTTCATGAGAAAATTTCTTCCTGTGGGGACTCGAACCTGCACTTATTCTGTATCGCTAATTTTAGGTATGACGCCTTAGACTACGCAGCTACGGCACGAGACATTTCCATATATACTGACTTTAAATTATGAAGCGATGGAAATGGGAACAAAATGGACCTTTATTAAATTTCTTATCTTTTTGTATGTTAAAAATTAATATTGAAATGCAATTTTCTTATTATGGTCTATTGTTTGTTACAAAGACCGGTTCATCTATACTAATAATAAATCTGTAGCCGAAATTTTTCTGGTAATTTTCAATTGTCCAAAAATAATTGGTCCTAACGTATATAATTAACCACCCTGAAGCCGAAAATCGCTTTTTTTTAATTTTTGTTAGTTTGTATGTCTGTCTGTCTGTCTGTATGTTTGTTGCCTTTTCACGCGATAATGGCTGAACGGATTTCGATGGAAATTGGAATATAAATTACGTTCGTTGTAACTTAGATTTTAGGCTATATGGCATTCAAAATACATTATTTAAAAGGGGGGTTATAAGGGGACCTGAATTAAATAAATCGAAATATCTCGCTTATTATTGAATTTTGTGAAAAATGTTACATAACAGAAGTTTCTTTAAAAATAATTTTCGATAAGTTTTATTCCTTGAAAAATTTGATAGGACTGATATTTAATGAGATAAATGAGTTTTAAAATTAAAATAACTGCCATCTAAGGCCGTGTAATGAATTAAAAAACAAATGACTTCGTCTATAAGGGGCCTTGGACAGCAACAATCGAAAGCTATGAAAGACAGCCTACAGAGAATGTTTCTGTGTTTATATGAAGTAATATCGGAAGCTAAATTAACCGATTTGTATAATTAATTATTATTTCACCATTGGAAAGTGTAGTTTCTCTAGATGGACATAATGCTATAATGTTATTACAGTAACTTCTGATGTAATGTAATATAATATAATATAATATAATATATAATATTATATAATATAATTTAAGTTATTTGAAGGGTTCACAACCATAGTGGGCCAAGCGCCATTTACTGCATACGTAGAAAACAATGGTTAAAATTAAGTTATTACCGTAATTCAGTGGAAACCTATAACAAGTAAAATAAAATATACACATTAAATCTAAATTATGTCAATCTTCATTAAACTATGGTTGCATGAATAATAAAAATTAAGAAACATGTTAAAGGAATTGTCATTGCACCAATGAGTGTCTCTGGACCAAAATGATCGCATTTTAATTATTTGGATGCAATTTAAATTAAGTAACATATTAAACGATTTATCCTTCTATCAAACACGAATGTTCCCTGGATCAAAGGTCCTATTTTAATTATGTAATTACTTTATATTTATTTCTAACGGGTGCAGCGGAGCGCACGGGTACGGCTAGTAACAAAATATTTCTATATGACGAAAATTGTGTTGCAATATTATAATTATATCTGGTTTCGTCAAAGGATGGAATCTTTTGGATGAAATTAACTTTCGTCAGACTAGCTTATCGTACTGATATGTTAAACATGCAATATTTAGTCTTTCTTTGTTCACTATTTCGACTAAATAAATGTTTACATTGTATTTATTATCATGAAATTTAGTATTGGCACTGTATTCACAGATATCAACTTATGCAGATTTATTTACCCATTCTGTATGTTGTGTACAAATACCAAACACAGTTAAAACAATGGACAATCTCGTTGTCCTATTTCGTAGTAATAATTGAAGTCTTTTGTTCATTGTTCTTACATCGTTTCTTTATATGAAATTACATTAAAACAAAGAACTCTTTTCAGTCGATAGGTGATAAATCCAGGTCATCTCTTCAGTAATGAAAAGGGATCGTCATGGTTTACAGATAAAATATCTTATCAGTTCATTACTCTGCAAATGAAAACAACGTTTATTCCATTATGCAGCAGTAGGCTTATTCTTAGTTGTTACCTGATAGGTTCAGTTCAGAGTAAATTAATATTTTATTAAAAATTACCATTTTGGGTCTAATATATGGTGACCAGATTTACAATATCAAAAAAGGCCTATTTATTTTTGAAATTATTTAAAGTAATGTTAGGTTATAAATATAGTGAAAAAAGTGGCTTGTACAGCAAATGCTGCAAACTAAGTTCATTAGACGTTCAAATAAATATTTTTCAGATTTATTTTCAATGAAGAATACCAGACATTCTGAAAGTTATTTTCTTCCATAATAATGAAAGATACTCCCTCTGAATGTTCTTTTTTATGGCAAATATTTTTTCTTGAACCTATCCACCTTCAGTTTTTGAGTTTCAACGCGAAAACGCAAATAACAATGTCAGGACGATCAGTGGTTTTTCATGTGGGAGTAAACCAATAACTATTTCTGGTCATTGTGGATTGTAGGTGAAAGTTAAAAAAATGTCAGGTTTGCTATGCTTTCGAGCAATAGACATAGCATCTTGGTATAGCTGCTGCATGTAGAGCTTGAAATGTAGAGGGTAAAATCATTTTATCCTGCTAAGACATCTTGCTGAAATGATCGGAAGACTACAAATATCTACACCACACTGCCATTAAGTATATGGAAAAGACCCAACCCACTTTATTAATAACTATAAAAATATTTGATTTTAATAACAATATTATTATCTCACGTAAGTTTTGTATACATGCAACTTAGTAAATTATAGAAATGAAGATCTAATTTGAGATATTCTGTGCATGTACTTATATAACCCCAAAACGTTTCACTTTCATATCATCAATATAGCATTAATGAAAGATAGTCACATCATGGCATTAACTATAACAATATTTCATTTCTAATGGTAATAATGTCTTCAAACCACCTCACGTTTTGTAGATTTTAATATCCAATACACAGCTGTACTCAGAAAATTACACACCACAGAATCAGACCTACAAATTATTTTACCAAGTCTTGAAGTTTTTAATAACCAATTGAATATGAGCTCTAAATATGTTAGCAATCCTGCAGGTCATGGCCTTCGTGTAATAGCCTCTTGTTTATTGTAGTGTGTTTTTTGTTTTATTGTGAAATCACGGCCGAGCTGAAATGTAATTAGTTCTCAAAACTGACGAAAGATTGGATTTTGGAAAATAGGAAAATTTCGTAGGAAAACTAACGCTTCACTGAGAGTTACTATTTTTCTGAAAATCCTTGGATGCCAAGCTTCAAAATGATGGTTCATTCATTACAATCCGTTCAGCCGTTTTCCCGTAATTTCCATTACTAGTTCAAATTATATATAAAAGAAAAAATGAATAAAATAGATTGTCTGATTGGATAATTCAATAAAAGCGCAAAATAAACCGAGAAATTACTATTTATTATTATTATTATTATTATTATTATTACTGTTATTTATATATTCTGCAATAATGTTAAAATATGTAAAATTTTGTAGTATGGTGTGAAATATCTAATATGTAGGCTATGTGTATCTAACGCCTACCTACGTCACTTGCGTGATTCGGGTTGCGTATATTGCGGATAGATGGCAGGACTGTGACCCATTTTCAATTTGTACACCACTTTGGTGAGCCACGCTGTACATATGTGTATCTGTGAAGAGTTATGTCGTGTACTAGGGTGAGTGTATGTGTAAATGTAGTGTGAGGAAGGGAGAAGGGGAAACCCGGTGCCGACACGTAACCTCCTACTCTCGAATAGCACCAAGGGGCCGCCAGGCTTAACGTTTCCATCCGACGGACGAATCACTATCAACAGTGACATATGCCTTCTCTTGATATGCACTGCGGAGAGATTTGGGATTTAACCCAGGCATATTAAGTGATTAGAAGTTGTGCACCGCCATCTCTCCTAGTCCCGAGGTAGAAATTTTACATGAAAATCTCTGATCCCGCCGGGAATCGAACCCAGGCCGGCTAGTCTGGATGCAGACGCGCTACCACAGAGCTAACCCGGCGGACTCACAAATGGACAACATTCCTACATGTGGATCTCGTTAAAATTTGCCTTTTATTTCTGCATAAATATGTAGGATTAAAATATGTAATTACATAAAATCCGGACCCTATTGATTAGTGTAATATATTACTAGTGAGCGATGTATGCAATGGAGGGGGAAAGGAACTGACCACCCTGTCTCATTACCTCCCGGCTTAGTTGCCTTTGAGTGTTGCCTTATTGGTGTCATGAGTTTCAAGCCTGCCTTCGGACAGTTTACTAAACAACAAACAGGGCTCTAATATAACATTTTCATTTTATGAACAAATATAACTACGTATGTTTTAATCCAATGGGAAATATGTTAAACAATGTGTAAATGTTACATAATTATTACTACTGTAGTAAGATGAAAAAGGAAATTCAATTTCAGGTGAGGCTTTGCATTATTTTATTTTTGAACCGAGTGAAATTCATTCAAGAGCTTAGTATTTTATAATGGAATTTCTTGGAATTCGTAGCAAGAAACATCTTGAAAATGAGGTTTTAGTATGACGTTGGCTTTGTTTGTGCCAATATGAAACCTGCTTTTCTCATATGTCCATAGGGAATTTTTTATCAAATATATTCTGCAATGCAGTCATTGGTTCCTGGAATAGCTAGCACAAATTGTACAAGAATAAGGATAGCCTACTTTCAAAAGATATATTATTTTATTACTAAGACTTTTAAGTATGTCACACCACTTTTCCTCGAGATCAATAGCATAATCCCATCCACTTTTCTCCTTTACAAACACATTTATGACACGACTGACCTCTAAATTGAAGTTTCTTACACACTTATCACAACAACAATTGTTACAGATCACACGACGTCTAGCAACTTGATTCTTTACTGTCCAATTTTGCATCCTAATGTACAGTCTTAGAGTGTACAAGAATGATTTAATTTTATAACAGTTGTTGTGATAAATGCGTAAGAAAAATGTAATTTTGTAGTTAACCCTTAAATTGGCAATGTATCCTATAGGATACAACAGGTTGATAGGCTATATTATGCTATAATTTTAATAGAACAATAGAAAACAATTCGTAGGAAAATTAGTATTTCACAATACTGTAATATTGCACAACATATAAAATATGGACATTCCGATAGTTGTTTTCTTTACAGTCCGACACGGTTTAATAAACTAGTGTGAGAAATGAAGTTTTGCCAACTTAAGAGTTAAAAATCTGTTCGAAGTAAAAACACATTTTTAGGTTCAAACTACTTGCCAATTACATAAGTTACACCAAATACCTTACTATAATAATGCCGGACAGCTGTATACTAGCAGCATTACCGTGAGTGCGAAATATCGCGGACCTGACATCTAGTGGAGCGGGATGGAATTACGTCCACATATACAAATATTAACATAGCGGGATTCTGACTATTGTTTAAAACGTGAGTTACTAATGTGGAGTAATATATGAAACACTTAAGAAAATAAATGTTGATTAATATTTAATGTAAAATTATTATCTCATATCAAAGCTGCATATTATGAGAAATATTGCATACTTCATATTACTTTCTGTAATTAATTGTTACATATTTTTTCTTTGGTTTAGTGAGACAAAATCAATTCTGATATCAGAAATGAATTTACAATAATGCTTTATATACGGATTTGCTGACAACTGAAAAGATAAAATTGATAGTAATCTGATGCTTGCAATAATTAGTAAAGGCATGTGGACAACAATAAAACTTAATTTGATAAAGCCTTAAAATTTCCGATACATTTTAACTTCTATTCATTTATTAGGTCTAGATAAAAAAGCCAATTTGTATTTTTCTATCAACACAAAGACGAAGGAATTAGGCCTACTAAAGAATGTTGTTGACTCACGTTTTACGATCCCTCGGAAATCGAAAGTACGATTTGGAGCAATTTGTAATGCTGTAATATTGTAGCAATTATAAACAGCACTCATACACACTGACATTTTAACACAGCACTAATTAATAAAACTATTAACTAGCCCAGCAACAATATACATTGTAAGTTGATTACAGCTTGTTTCACGAGTATCACCACACCGGCCGCCTAGGTAGCAGCACCAGCGTCGTTCGCACGAAAAATTGCTAGCTGTCCGGTATTATTATAGTAAGGTATTTGGTTGTACTTGTGAATAGTTCATACTCCAATTGTAATATTTTTTTTACCATTAAAACTAAAGAAAAAAATTTTAACAACTTAAAATTAATGTAACTCTGATAATATCGAGAATAGGAGCCATATTTATATTACTTTTTTTTTTTTTGTCAAAACGCCTTCGGGAATATGCTACGTAAGAGTTGGCAACTCCTCGTGAATCACCCTGTATACATTTTATGAACCAATACGCTACTGAGAAAAACGAGGATGATGATAAAGTTATTACACTAATAAGTATGTACCAACTCTAAAGAATAAGCCAGTGGTTGCCAAAAACCACGAAATTGTAACGTAATAGAAATGCAACCCGCACATCACTATCGCAGGGAGAGGGGTGGAGTGGGTATCTCCTCAGGTAATGCAGTGAATAACAGTGCAGAGACGGACTGTGACCAAAAAACGAAAGCAATATAATATTCTTCTACTTATTAACTATACACACTTTTTTCCATGTTAATTTTTTATCCTCCTATTAATTATTTTTGTATTATTAATAAAATAACATAAATTTATTTCCTTATTTAACATAGAAAGAGCGTGTACTTTACATCAGCAGTAATTTGAAATTAGAAAAACGTACCAGGCTGGTCACGAAGTTGTAAATTACACTACATACTTCAAAAAAACGTTGAAGTATTTTACTCCGATTAAGACGTAGAAGCCGATATTTTTTATTGTTTGTTTATTAATGAAATATTCAAATTACACTCATACGTAGAAAAAACAACGTGGAAGTATTTTACACCGATTAAAACATAGAAACCAATACTTTTTATTGTTTACTTATTAATGAAATATACAAATTACACTACATACGTGGAAAAAAACGTCGAAGTATTTTACCCCGATTACGACATAGAAGCCGTTACTTTTTATTGTTCGTTTATTATTCAAGTTACAGGTAAGGGCGTGGTAGTCTTTATAACAAGAAAAATAATGACAACGTACATTGTTCTTTTATACTTCATTTAAAATTTTGCAACAAATTAAGTATCTGATATTTTTGCCATCTGCACAAAATAAATACTTTTCCTTCCATGCTCCTTAAAATTAAGTTTTTACTTACTATCTGTTTTGGAAAAGACATCGAAACATATTATCCTACACACTTGCAACATTACATGCGTACGTCCGCTGCTGATAAATGTCTTTACTTATATCGAAGTGATGGCTGTAAACAGAAGTTGGGGATATGATGTCATGGTTACGCTTGAGTGGAGGCAGGGGCATGTGCCGCGACACAGCTTTTGGCGATCACTGCAGCACAGTACCAGCCGCCACTGTTACTACTACAACAACTTTGTTTACGTTGACTCGCCCGGCCCTACAGAAGACTATTTGTAACTTCTCTCTCCGTATTCGTTCGCGTCTTGGGAGCACGAGTTTGACAGGCATGTTTTAGTGGATGGAAGTGACGTTAAAATCGTGGTTAACAGTAAAAGTCTGTCCGCACGAAACTGTTAGCGAGATACTACTCTTAAGTGTTTGCATTTATCTCTACTTTGTAGATAATAAGAAATGGATAGTTCCTGTGCGAGGACAGTTGCTAGATAAGCAATCGTAAACAATATGGTCAACACTTAAGCAGCTGAATACAGTGTACATATTTCTCCTTGCCCGTGCTATGTGTCATTGACGTACTGTGTCGTGACGTTCATTTGCATTTAGGTTGGTTCTGTAATATTTAAATAATGGACACATGTTTACACTTCAATGTAGACTATTTGAGTAATCGTTTTCAAATGCGTTATTCAGTTAGTTTTCAACTAAACGTCTGATGTTTCTAGTTTCTGGTGCTAATTTTCTTATTTAATTAACATTCAGTTTGCACCGTCATTGGTAATTAACGGGTAATTTCTCACAAAGATTCTTCTGCATAATTTTAAAATAAGTGTTCAGTGCAAAAATTAACACTTAGTTTCTGTAGGTACTACCCATATATATATATATATATATTTTTTAAGAGACGTTGTAAATGAGGAACTGTGTGAAAGAAGCAAATTTTAGGGGAAATGTCCCTTTTTGTATGTATATATTTATTTACACTGCAACTGGACGAACACCCGGTGGCAGTGGTAACTTACTTGCACACAATAAAAATAATACACAATGCAATTAAAATACACAATAAATACATTAATAATACTACATAAATAACTTAATTAATGATAATAATAATAATAATAATAATAATAATAATAATAATAATAATTCTTTATTTATACTGGCAGAGATAAGGCCATAGGGCCTTCTCTTAACTCTACCAGGTCACAAAGTATACAAGCAGTTAAAATTTAACATAAAGTTACAGAACAGAATACTAACATATTACAAAAAAAATAATAGTAGCATAATAAAATCGACACTAAACAACATGAAAATAATACTATAATAGAAAAAAAGAAAGTAAAATACATTGGAATATAGCAAAAGCAACTCATTTAGTACAAATGGTTAATATGGAAAACGTAAGGAAGAATATAACAAAATATAATGTAATAAAATAATAATAAAAAGAAAAAAAAAGAAAATTAAATAAAATTCATAATAGAAGTCCATGATAATAAATTCATCAGCTGATAAAGAGAACAAAAAGGGGAAAGGAAGGAAAAGAAATATATAGCCTATATTTTTACAAAACTATCGCGGAGAAAAGGGCTTATAACTGAAAGGAATCTGAATTGAAAAAGTGCAATAATAATAATAATAATAATAATAATAATAATAATAATAATAATAATACTTTATTGCCAGATACAAACATGCATATTGATTTTTTTTTTTTATATAAGAACTCTCTAGCATCTCCAGAAAGAGTAAGTTACATATTCGTGCTAAAGGGGCATTCCACATAAGTTAATGTTAAGACATTTTATTGAATAACAGAGTAAAAAGTAATAAAAGCAAAAAAGAAGAAGAAAAAACACATAGCCTATCACAATAATTGAACTTTAAATTTTCTCTGTTAACAGCAATGTTTTAATAAATTTTTTGAAATAAGGAGCATTAGCAAATTGTATGTTTGGGAATTTATCTATCATCATGTTATAAAGCCTCGGACCGAAGTTGCTACTGTGATTATATGGTACAGTTGTGATACATTTAGGAACTGTCAAGCATATGTTGTCTGATCTTTTGGTTTTATATTTATGTGAATATAAATTAAATATATTTCGGTTTTTATGTACGAAATTCAGTAATACATTGTTATAAATTTGATGGAAGTCAAATACTTTAAATTCTGAATAGAGCAGCTCTGAAGGATACTCAAGAGGTTTATTAAGACATATTTTTATTATTCTTTTCTGTAGCAGAGTTATTGGCATGGGGGAGGTACTACAAGCACTACCCCATCCTATAATGCCGTATTGTAATATAGCTTGTACCAATGCGAGGTAAATCAGTCGTAAAATATAGACAGTCAAGTAATTTCGTAGGATGACAAAAATAGTGAATAATTTTTCTTAATCTATTGCACAGAGAAAGAACATGTTTATCCCAACGTAAATGTTGGCCAAGACGTAGGTGGAAGGATACTATTAAAATGGATATGAGATAGGTGGGATGTGATGCTAGAGACTGGATTAATCTTGAGGGACCGATGGCGGGCTTACGTGAGGGCGGCAATGAACCTCCAGATTCATTAAGGCCATTTGTATGTAAGTGACATGAGTTCGAGGATTCGTCGTAATTAGGAAAATATAGAAAGAAAAATAGATTATTATAATCTACCCAAACGGAATTCGACCTCACATAGACGTAAGCATAAAAACATTCCGCGTTAAATATGTGCTTCATCTTTAGTAGCTGCAGACATGTTAGATCAGAGGTCTCCAAAAAAGCGTATCGTCATTCGTGCTCTCGATGCCGCCCGCCGAACACAGTGTGCTGTAAGGCTAGAGAAGGGGAAGAGACTCGTACCTCAACAGATGAGAGCGATCAGTGGGGGATCGCGGTAACAGTCTGCTTATGTTTACAAATAATAACATCAAAGGAATAAGAAATATCATACGTTTGTATATTATTTAGACATATATGAAGCTGGAGCCCCGTCTGTTGCTATTGATACAAGTCATTGCAAATTCAACCTTTTCTATTCTATGGTGCCTTTCAGTGCCTGGAAAAGATCTTCTCCATTTGTATTTTGTAATTACATCTAGAAGACATTCAGACGCAGCAAAATGTTCAGTAACTCCTCGGATGAAAATGGCTAGGTGAGCTTTGTCATTTCTATCTGTGCTTTCGTCCAAATGCATGTGAGTAATTGTGGTTTCGACTTCTGATTCAGTTGCGTTTACAATCTTGAAATTCCTTCTCTGAACTATAATTGGAAACAATTTAATTCTCTTAAACTTTGACTTTGTTCTGGACACAGTATTTTAGTAACGTCCTGTATGCACGATTTTACAAATGATGCTTCTGTAAAGGGCTTCATTGATTTTCCAATGTTCCAAGCTAGAACATAGCTAGCAAAAAGCTTTTTTGTTTAAGACTGAGGACACGTGTGTTATTTGTGTTTGTATTTTCTTGTTTTGTATTTATCAAAATGTTTGTAGGCCTAAGCATTTCACCTAAAATTAAACGAAAAACTATATGTTTGTCATGCGGAACTGAATGTAAACGTATTGTAATATACTGATTATTACGTATAACCAACAGTTATACAGATAGCCCCAGAATAAATTATTTTCACATGTCCAGCATGCCTATAATTGTATGATATCTTTTGTGAAGAGTCGCATGTTGAATTTTAACACACCCTTAAGGATTTTCGAACAAATTAAGCATTTCACATTCTCCCCACTTACTCAAAAAATGTCTCTTCATATTTATCCTTGAATGTAGCCTACTTACTTACTTACTTACTTACTTACTTACTGGCTTTTAAGGAACCCGCCCTCACATAAGCCCGCCATCGGTCCCTATCCTGAGCAAGATTAATCCAGTCCCTATCATCATATCCCACCTCCCTCAAATCCATTTTAATATTATCTTCCCATCTACGTCTCGGCCTCCCCAAAGGTCTTTTCCCCTCTGGCCTCCCAACTAATACTCTATATGCATTTCTGGATTCGCCCATACGTGCCACATGCCCTGCCCATCTCAAACGCCTGAATTTAATGTTCCTAATTATGTCAGGTGAAGGATACAATGCGTGCAGCTCTGCGTTGTGTAACTTTCTCCATTATCCTGTAACTTCATCCCGCTTAGCCCCAAATATTTTCCTAAGAACCTTATTCTCAAAAACCCTCAATCTCTGTTCCTCTCTCAAAGTGAGAGTCCAAGTTTCACAACCATACAGAACAACCGGTAATATAACTGTTTTATAAATTCTAACTTTCAGATTTTTTGACAGCAGACTAGATGACAAAAGCTTCTCAACCGAATAATAACTGGCATTTCCCATATTTATTCTGCGTTTAATTTCCTCCCGAGTGTCATTTACATTTGTTACTGTTGCTCCAAGATATTTGAATTTTTCCACCTCTTCGAAGGATAAATCTCCAACCTTTATAGTTCCATTTCGTACAATATTCTGATCACGAGACATAATCATATACTTAGTCTTTTCGGGATTTACTTCCAAACCTATCTCTTTACTTGCTTCAAGTAGAATTTCCGCGTTTTCCCTAATCGTTTGTGAATTTTCTCCTAACATGTTCATGTCATCCGCATAGACAAGAAGCTGAATGTGAAACGGTGGAACACTCCGACCAACACAATGATAATGGCAGTCCGCCACTGCTCTTCGTTTGCGCATAAACATTGAGTACAGTACAGGTGGGGATGGGTGAGGCGGAGCGCGCTCATTACGTACTGGCTTCGGTTCCGTTCAGGGGCTTACTCGCGAGTAGGCTTTTGGAGACGTCTGTGTTAGATAATTATTTTCATGTTCTCTAACCTCTATGACCTCTTTGGTACATGAAATCAAAAGCGAAGTTAACTACGTAAAGAAGCCAACTGTCCCTGTCATTCATTAGTTTAAAGAAGCACGCATGCGCAAACGTAGAATCGTGATTGTAATGAATCCGACTTCCTTAGCTACCTGTAAGCAAAGCAGGCTAGGGAAAGGTCTCGTATGAAGACAGAAAGAACGGTCGTGATATCGAGGGAAAGGATACGCTCTGCCAACATTGACTGTTCTCCTTCCTCTTTGCGGTTGTTAAATGAAAACTCTTGCTAAATTTGCACAGCGCCTCGGGAGTCACATCAGAATAGGTTGTGGGGCAGTTTATTCTAGCGTCACAAGGGCCGTATCTCCCCATTTAGAGCAGACCGCTTGAATATAAAGATTCACCTATCTCAGTCATTCTACTTTCGCGTGTTTTCAGTTGAAAGTAATTTATTTTACGTAGATTCTCTAACGATGGTAGTCATCGTGGTAACTAAGCTGTCAGAATGCTGGCTTTACGACAACCGCGGATCCGACTTCCAATCTCCGCAAATTTAGTATTTCTGGTGAAGCTCCCTGTAAAGCAGATTTGAATAATTTCAAGGGAAAAATTGTTCCGGGGCCGGGTATCGATCCCGGGACCTCTGGATCGATACCCGGCCCCGGAACAATTTTTCCCTTGACATTATTCAAATCTACTTTGCAGGGAGCTTCACCTGAAAAACTAGATTTGCATAATATATACGTTACTGTGTACGTTAACAGAAAACCACAATTCCAAGTCACACAGAGATTGTGTGCACTCGTTGTGGTTCTCTGGCGTTTCGTCAGCCCACGCGAGTTGTGTGGATATAAAGGGAAAAGTTGAGACGGTGTCGGGTGGAGTTCCCGGGTTGCTCAGTGGTAGAGCGCTGGTACGTTCAACCAGAGGTCCCGGGATCGATACCCGGCCCCGGAACAATTTTTCCCTTGAAATTATTCAAATCTCCGCGTTGGCAAAGCCAAAGGATATGTTGGTTTTCTTGGGATTCCCCTATTTTTCCGTAGTTAATCCACCAACACTCAACACAGTTCATATTTTGTTATCTCTATCTCAGAAAATTGGCCATCTCCTGTGTTTGTGTGACGCCGAATCGTCCATCCGCCATGACCATGGCCATTGTTTGTCGCGGTTTATTCAAGGATTGTTACTGTCGATTCAAACCGACTCATAGCTGTGCATAAGAGGTACCTAAGCTCTGGATGATCTCGCTTCTGATGGGGATATGACTGGGGACCGTACTTTGCCCCAGGAGGCTACAAGGTTATAAGCAGAGACCGGAAGTTTAAGCATTATGAATCATTAAAATAGGCAGACAAAAAGGCATCATAAATAGCTAAAATAGGCAGGTAAAAAGACATTATAAATAGCTAAAATACGCAATAAAAGGCAATTGCAAAAACCTTGCACTAGACCCACAACCATGCACTTTCCACAAAGGGATTTCGGCAGCAAGAAAAGCTTTACATAAGTCTAATGCAAATTGAGATTTTCGACTCGATGTTGCAATTGCTGTTGGAAGAAAAGAAATCTTCTTCCCAGTAGCCTTGGAAAGTGCATTTTTGTGTTTGGTTATACTCATATGTTGCGATATGAAATATTTAGATAGCTACAACAACGTCGCAATGAAAACTGAAAGAAAAATAACCGTTAAAAATAACGTTAGACCCGCACTCATTGTTGCCTTGTCAAATAAACACAAGCGATAATTAAAACGCTTACTGTTACACATTTTTGCACGGCAGCACTCAGTGTTGCAAAGAGAATATGAATTGACTGAAAGACAATAATATACATTCGGTGAAGTCACTTTCACTGTTGCGGTTATACAGGGACATCATTTTATTTTTACTAACATTTTTAATATTAACCTGTCTTTATCTTTAGAGAACCGGAAACACCGCTTGCTCCCCCCTCCAAGACTGGAGTTCGATACTGGCGTAAAACAAATCACTCTACTAGGTATAGGAAGGAAGAAAAGTAGTTCATCCATTTACGTAAACTAGGAAATATCGCAATTTTGAGTTTGATAATTTTCATTAGGTTTTTCTCTAATCAAAGTACAGTACTGTATTAAGAATAAGTGTTTTTACTCACGAAGTGAGTTATCCATGCGAACGTATTCATTATGCAGTGTATATTATACTGTCTACAGCACATTAGCGTACAATATAGAGAAAGAAGTTAAATTGAAAAATAATCATAATATGAATATTTAAACACAATTTTGAAAATGGTGGCCGTTCATTTCGATACAGGCTTCAGTTCTTTTGTGCATACTATCGCACTATAGACACTTGCATCTAATTCCAATTGCCAGTTTCGTCCTTCGTACTAGTAACTCATGTTGAAATAATTCTGTACCTACTCTACGCACTGTACATTTAATCTTCACTTCTGCCCGACCCGAAAATATAAAATTACTCAGACATGCTATCTACTGTCCTTCCAAGTGGTTATGCCGCAGGATTGTAGAAAGGGAGGAAATCACGTGACAGTTAATTACGAAACGAGGCTCTTTTATTTAAGTTAAATTAAACAGCTGTATAATATTACGTAAACGTCCAATTCCTAACAGAAATTAATGTTTTCAGAAAAGAGCTAAAACAGCCCAGCTTTTACAGAGGGGCGAGCAGAAGCAGGTGGGGGAAATCGGGATGCGACGTAGGCAAACGGACAGTACCTGTGCGAAAATATGATTCAATATTGAAAGCTCTTTCGTCACTGGAAAACGCGAACATATTTCTGGAACGTACTATACTCAGTAACTCAGTACTGCTTACTATCTGCGGTCTTGGTTCTGTGTGGAGTTGAAACTTCCTTAGTAGAAGGGGTGGGAGTGAAGTACATTCAAAAACTCAGGTACAATAAAAATTGAAGTAAAAATAAAATGATGTCCCTGTAGAAATGAATTAAAATATACCTGTAGGCAGTTTTAATAACACATTAATGAATAATAGATAAATAGTCAAATAAAAGCAAAAAAAAAAAAGCATTTATTTTCAAAATTAGGATTTATATTAAAAAGGCAGAAAAGGGCAACATAAAACTGTGACGTTCCAATCACAAAGGTATAATTCGTACAGATTTACTTTCAAAATGAAGAAAGATTTAACACATTTAAAAAGGCATTCTGCCAAAGTTCCGGTTTCTGGTTATAAGTGTTGTTGAAGTTTTTAAGTGAACTAAGCACGTGCATCTACCAAGTGAAGTACATGACTGACGGCTCATGCAACTCTTGTTTCGTAAAGGAGGAAGAACAAAATTACACAACGAAACAAATTTAGCCTATCTGACAACAACAGCCGGAACAATAAGTATGTAACAAAAGAAAAGTCATTTACGTTAGCTGGGAACTGGTCTGCACAAACCACGCAGCAAACAAAATTAAAATGTGAACAAACATGACATTGTGTTCATAAAATAAAAATCGGCAACAACGCTTCTACGTCACAACTCAGAACGGCCTGTCATTTGTTGTTGCCATAGCAACCGTGGTAACTTCCTGTGAACACATTTCCGTTGCAATCACAAAGTATTTTTAATCACAGTATAACAAGAGAACTCACAAGCGAACATTTTCATGGGGGGGGGGCAGATAAAAAAATCAATTTTATTCTTTCACTATTTTAACAATGTCTAAACAAGTGCTTACGCAAATTATGGCCACTCGAGCGCAATTACGAGGACCGGTACAGAAAGTAAGCTTGTCTGAGGCCGCTTAAGGTATATGTAGGCCTACACCTTTACATACAAAAAATTTTGTTTTGTATAATTTGCTCTGTAAAATTGTTATACAATTGAGAATGGTACCAGAAAGAGAATGAAGTGAACAGATTCCTTGAAATTATGTCTAAATTGTTTATAAAAATGATTTTGTTTATAATTTTTACATGCGACTTGAAACATGATAGCTCATGCATTTTTTAAGATAGAGCCACAGTTTTTATCACTATTTTATAGCTAAAACTATTCTTTAGTGCCTGACATAGAGCTATTTTTTTATTTTTATTTACATGAATTAAATATTACCATATATGTAACTTACAATAATATTTAATGTTGCATAAATCATGTAAAAATACATAGATAATTATTAATTATATTAATGTTATTTTACTCATTGTCAGGCACTGGGGGACATTTCAAGCTTCAAAATGACACCAATATCTTCTTGGTATCACCATATTTGGCTGAGATATCATGTTTGAAAGAATTAAATATTCTAAAATTACTATTTACGGGAAATAAGCCACAAACTTTCAGAGCCTGGAAGACTCCATCATCATATGTCACCCCTTAAGCAGCTTCATGTCGGTCCAGTTTCAGCTTCTTTCTGCCACTCAAATACCTCCTCCTTGTTTAACTTCAAGTGTTGAATTTTTTTTGGCATTTTTGCCCCTATTTCCATTGATGCAACACATCCTGCAATGGTGTTTGTCCCAGGGTTTATGCCCATCCTCCTCAGAATTTTAATTTCTACTTTTGGACTCTTATTAAAATGACGTACAACATCACTGACACACAAATTTACAGTTTTATGACTAACAGTAAAAGATTACAAATTACTTCATTATGTAAAAAAGATTTTTCAATCTAATGATCATGCCCAGATATCTATGCATCTATTTCGGGACTAGAAATAAGTTTATTTTACAAGCAATGCTGGACGAGGGGATTGACTGCTACGAAGATCACTCCAAAAGTAATGCACTCCAAAAGTAAGTGACCGTGGCTGATGACGCAGCATTTTGGAAAATGGGACTTATCTGAAAAACCATAAGGCATAAATAAAAAAATTTTATATCAAATTAAAGGGGAGAAAATTCTCTATTAAAATAGTTATATTTTGAAAATTCTAATTTTTCATCATTTTTTTGCGTTTTGTGGGTGTACATATACCTTAAAGAAAGACAACACAATTTCATGGAAAAACTTATTGGAACAGATACAACAATTGTTGAACTATTTTTCAACATATTCCCCACTGGAAATGAGACATTTGGCATGCCGTGGGATCAACTTGTGTATCTCTGTGTTGTAGAAGTCTGCCGCCTGGAATCGGAACCAATGTGTGACAGCCGTCTGCACCTCTGTGTTGATCCACGGCATGGTAGACGTCTCACTTCTGGTGGGGAATATGTTGGAAAATAGCTCAATAATTCCTCTTTCTGTTCCAATAAATCTTTCCATGTAATTGTGTTTTCTTTCTTTAAACGGCCCCAGGCAAACTTACTTTCTGGACGGCCCTAATAATTGCATTCGAGTGGCCAAAATTTGTGTAAGTTCTTGTTTTGACATTATTAACATGGTGGAAGAAATGAAATTAACTTTTTTTTATCTGCCCACATGAGAAGGTTTGCTTGTCAGTCATCGTGAAGTTGATTTTGACGTAAATAGAGAAGAAGTAAGGAATAGGCGAGCATTATGGGATTGACGGGCTCTGGAGTAGATGGGGAAAAGTATGGAAGCGACGTGTGTAGCTCGAATAGATAACCGAATGAAAGTGGCGTTAATCGATAACAGAAATCAAGGCAGCACAAAAAACGAACACTGAAAATAGATTGTGATACGCGTTTACACATGATAGCCACTATCGGAGAGTTTAACAGTAATTGAGTGGAAACAGCGGGAGAACCAAGCTACCAGGAAGAAACCTCACCAGCAAATTTCGTAGGATATTCCGGAAATTGAACCGTTATAATTATGATGAGAATACGTCAGCTGCTTGAGCTGTATTGTGACTCAGCTGGTTTAATGCAGCCGCCAAATAATTACGGCATTTATCATCATCATCCACTTCGATGATCGAACATTTAGCTCGTTTAGTATGCACGAACTTACATTGTATATTTACAAATAACTGTCCACACCTGTGAAGTAACGGTCAGCGCGTCTGGCCGCGAAACCAGGTGGCCCGGGTTCGAATCCCGGTCGGGGCAAGTTGACCGGTTGAGGTTTTTTCCGGGGTTTTCCCTCATCCCAATAGAGCAAATGCTGGGTAACTTTCGGTGCTGGACCCCGGACTCATTTCACTGGCATTATCACCTTCATTTCATTCAGACGCTAAATAACCTAGATGTTGATACAGCGTCGTAAAATAACCCAATGAAATAAAAAAAATACAAATAACTGTTCCTACGGCATGGGCTCACCTGTTAAAGAAATTGACAGAGATTTAAGGAAAGCTCGTTATTTGTGTGAAACATCTATCATTGAATAAAAGTAATAAAATACAATTTTTTTATTTATTTCTTCCTGTAACCACTACAGATTGCCATTGACAAAGAGTACCATGATACAATAAATAGAGTAAATGCCTTGAGGCTTAGTGATACATTGTTGTTAGAGTGAAAAATAAACAATTTGAATTATATTGAAACACATGATGTTAAACGAAGTAACGTCAAGGAGATGCGAATTAGTCATGGTCCATATGTATGATGCCTGAAAATAGCTATTGAGCCTTTGAGTGCTGCAATTGTTAGATCTCTTAAGATATCTTTATGCAGGCCAAAAGATTTACAGAAGTCGACTAGGAACTGGGGTATGGTCCCACGGGCTCCTATCATTAGTCCCGTAATGACGATGGATTCCAGATGGTATTTGTCCTTATAAAAACTGATGGAAGGTTCATATGTATTCCTTTTTTTCCTCGTGTACTTCTTCTGGCTGGTGTTCGTGTTATCGAATCTCACAGTAGGGGCTATGATGTAACCTTCAAGAGAGGGAGGTTTAAATGCAGTTATGTCGATTCTTCGATTAGTGCCCTCACTGGATATGCCGTGTACTTCTTCAAATGAGCCGTTCAGAGCAGAAGTGGTGTAAGTCAAGAATGGGTAATGAGGGTTGAAGTACACATTCTGTAAAATACAGCGCAAAGTAGCAATTAATATTCACTTTATTTAAACTGTTAGTACTCAGTGGATAGCAAGAGCGACATATTAATTGCTACTTTGCGCTGTATTTTACAGAATTTTTACTTTAAACCTCATTATTCAATTTTGACTTACATCACTTTTGCTCTGAACGGCTCAAATACTGAATAACCTTTGTTCCTTAAGGCAGTTGCTATTATAGAGCTTACTGTATGATGCCGCGTATTTCGTAGAAGTTCACCGTGTGAACAGGCCCCCAGGACATGGGCCAGGGTTTCAACCTCCCTGTCGCAACGTCGACAGAGGTTACTGCCCGAAGACCTGCCAGGTACACTACGCACAGCTGATACGTTCGCATTCATCTTGATTGCTTCCCTCCACTCACTACAGGAAAGACCCTTGTGATTCCGGATCCACTTACTGGCCGGTGTATAAGAGCACGCCTTTGCCTTTGTTTTTTCTGGCTCCAATTCTCAAACGCCTTTTTCTCTTAATACTTGCCGTACCTTTCGCGTATCTATGGTGCCGTATTTGTCCAAAATATTTGCTGTTTCGGTGATATTGAGTGCTGTGAGACTGGATGTAATTTCTTGGGATAATTGCCTTGTAGCATGTAGGAAGGAATACTTACTTTCTTTAACACTGTGGTGTATTTTATTTGATACTCATATATAAAAAAAGTTTCAGTATTTAGAGAGGAGTTAGTATGCATTAAAACAAATAAAAGTTTTACAAACATGGGTTCTAAAATCAATATCTTCTGAGAAATGAGAAAATATTTGCCATTATTGTAAGAACAGCATATCTTCCACCGTGAGCTCTTTGGCAAGAAACAAATGAGGAAACTGAATGTAACAGTTTGTAACTACGTATTACAGTAGAGCATCTCGTTTAGGCGCAGTGTAAACGTAAACAAAGTTCAGTTAACGTGTGGTGGAAGGACGAGCCATACGATAAACACGAGGGCTGCACAAGGTTTTAGTTACATTAATGGCGGAGGATTAATTGAAATTATATTTTCTAAAAAGACACAAATTGCATAACGTTATCATATACACATTTTAACAAACAAATAATTGTAGCGTTGAAATAATTCAAAATAACAAATCAAATTTTACTAGTTATATGATGTTGCTTTCAAATAGCATTTTTACGGTCATCAATTTATTCTCTGTATGACTAACATAATATCACCGTCTTTTGTGGCCGAACTAACAAAACTATAGTATATCCGTCTCAAGTGACAACACTATTTCCTAAACATAATTATCCCTTCTCAAAGTTCAATTTATTCAGTGCTGTACCTGGATAAATTGAACTTTGAGAAGGGATAATTATGTTCAGGAAATAATGTTGATAGTTAATAAATCACGCTGTAATTCTTTTAATTGAAACCTCAATGTGTGAGGAAAGCATAGAAGAAAATTGAAATGAAAATCAGCTTTGAAAAAAAAAAATGAGAAAAAGACTAACTTCGATGTGATTTGTTGAGAATATACATTTACACCTTCAAAAGTTGATAAGTGGCAAATTATTTTAAACTTTATTGGGGATTCAAAGCGAGAGAAATGTTGAGAAAGAATTAAAATTACTTTTATAAATGGTCGCTACTCAAAATCTTGGCTGGTTTCCGAGTTACGGCGAGTTAAAGGAGCGTTTTCGCTTGGCGGAGTACTCACGACTCAAGCTTTTATCTATTGGGATCTCCACGAAAAATTATTTCCTGATTCTTGTATAATAATTTATCCATCTTGAGCTGTTATAAGTAGACGAATATCATTCACATCTCAAACGAGATGCCATTTTTTAACACCGAATTAGGCCTAAGGTAAACTTCGTTCACGTTCACGTTATCCGCCTAGAGATAGCGGGTCCGTTATTGAAATAACGTAACCTGAATAGCTCTGATTGGCTCTTTCATCAATGACGTCAACATAGCGTTAACCGTTTATCGGGCGACGAGAGTTCTAAAACTCTCTAATACGTCAATTTAATTTCGTTCCGAGGTATGTATACTTCCGCTGTATGAAAGACGACAAACCTGGTCGCCAATTAGCCTTCGCTACACCTTCCCAGCTAAAGCTTGTTATCAATAACGTACAATAGTAATGAGATGAAACTCGGTAGCTGAATTAACCTATAAGCTCTCTCTGAACAAAGACCTGGAAGTACTTAATGGGCGGAAACGTAAGGCGGTTGTGGTAGGGGTTTCACAGGTGACTGCATTAGCACTGAGGTCCCACTCTGGCGCAGATATCTGTCACGGTGCTGATACACTGCGCCATCGGGGGAAGTGGATTTGCAGTGCCGGAAGAGTAGTTTCCAACTTCGGGAACGTACTTCAGCGCCTGATCAGATAGCTATTCTGATTGATTTCGTAGTTTATGCGATGTTTCCAATTTCATCACCACTCGTTTGTGAAGAATAGCATTCATTGTAGTGATGATGATGACGACCATGATGATGTTGATGTTGTT
This sequence comes from Periplaneta americana, assembly GCF_040183065.1. Classification (NCBI taxonomy): domain Eukaryota; kingdom Metazoa; phylum Arthropoda; class Insecta; order Blattodea; family Blattidae; genus Periplaneta; species Periplaneta americana. The sequence goes on along the minus strand of NC_091122.1, from coordinate 170,968,652 downwards.
TAGTCAGCTGTCCAAAGACAGGTCTGAACCTCAAAAGTGATACCAAGACGACACCACTTACGAGGCAATTATGCCAGGAGGTAATTGAGTAGGATGGCCAATGATGGTAATAATGAAATATTTGTTTATTTATTTATTTATTTATTTACGCTAAACTGGAGAATTCCCACGGTATCTTTGAACCGTGCCGTTACGTTTAGCACCAAATTTAAGTAAATACACAATCTCGCCAACATAAGAACACGACGTTGGTGTGTGGCCTCGTTGGAGGGAGAAATTTGTTTATTTTCTCTCTCTATCTCCTTCGTTCTGAACATTACTGAGAGATAGCACCACTGTTAGCTACAAGGTATATTTGCGCAAATATATTGAAGTAGATTACGTGACTTATTACGTGACTTGGATGAGAGTCTCTGGACAAAACAGTTTTGCTATAGTTCGTTTTTTATTAAATGTTAAGCACAGGAACGCCATTTCGTAATTTTATTTAAGAAACAAGCCAAACAAATTATCTTTGCATCAAAGACGGATGCTCCCTGGACCAAATTATCGTATTTTATAATTGTTATATCATTATTTTGTATTCAGTGCTTACTTTTTATGTTTTTTTTTTCTGTTTATATTTGAATTGTTCTTTGGGTCAATATCACCGCACAACGTAGCCTACTTGCCATTGGAATAAATAAATAAATACTTACTGGCTTTTAAGGAACCCGGGGGTTCACTGCCGCCCTCACATAAGCCCGCCATTGGTCCCTATCCTGAGCAAGATTAATCCAGTCTCTATAATCATATCCCACCTCCCTCATATCCATTTTAATATTATCTTCCCATCTACGTCTCGGCCTCCCCAAAGATCTTTTTCCCTCCGGCCTTCCAACTAACACTCTATATGCATTTCTGGATTCGCCCATACGTGCTACATGTCCTGCCCATCTCAAACGTCTGGATTTAATGATCCTAATTATGTCAGGTGAAGAATACAATGCGTACAGTTCTGTGTTGTGTAACTTTCTCCATTCTCCTCTAATTTCATCCCTCTTAGTCCCAAATATTTTCCTAAGCACCTTATTATCAAACACGCTTAACATATGTTCCTCTCTTAAAGTGAGAGTCCAAGTTTCACAACCATAAAGAACAACCGGTAATGTAACTGTTTTATAAATTCTAACTTTCAGATTTTTTGACAACAGACTGGATAATAAAAGCTTCTCAACCGAATAATAACAGGCATTTCCCATATTTATTGTGTGTTGCTGTGGTCGTGCCAGAGAATCAGTCCCATTTCGAGGCTTATTTGTAGGTTTCGTAACAAGCTATTTTTTTTACGGTGATGGGTTGTTAGCCCTTCGCCCAACCCCCAAGCTGGAGGACCACACCTCATCGGCTGTCCACGACTGCTTATTCAATATATTCGCAGCTACCCTCCATATCTGGAGACCGTCTCCTCGATCCGCAACCTGAGGACTCGCCATGCCGTAGAATTCTCCAGTTTAGCGGATAATAATAATAATAATAATTAATAATAATAATAATAATAATAATAATGCTTCTGGAAGAAAGGCCGTAAGGCCTTCTCTTCCACTCAGAATATGAAAAGGAAATGCATAAAAATATAATATTAACACAAAAGAAAATTATAGACAAAATAAAACTGGAAAATATGCATAGGCCTACGCGAGAAAAATATCGAACTTAAATACTTAATTAGGTGGCAATTAAAGTTACACAACGCAGAATAGCACGCAATGTAATCTTCACCTGACATAATTAGGAACATTAAATCCAGACGTTTGAGATGGGCAGGACATGTAGCATGTATGGGGGAATCCAGAAATGCATATAGAGTGTTAGTTGGGCGGACGAAGGGAAAAGACTTCTTGGGAGGCTGAGACGTAGATGGGAGGATAATATTAAAATTGTTTTTGAGGAAGGTGGGATATGATGATAGAGACTGGATTAATCTTGCTCATGAAAGAGACCGATGGCGGGCTTATGTGAGGGCGGCAGTGAACCTCCGGGTTCCTTAAAAGCCAGTAAGTATTTATTTAGTTATTTATTTATGTATGTATTTATTTATTTATTTATTTATTTATTTATTTATTTATTTATTTATTTATTTATTTATTTATTTATTTATTTATTCCAATGGAAAGTAGGCTACGTTGTGCGGTGACATTGACCCAAAGAACAATTCAAATATAAACAGAAAAAGAAACATAAAAAATAAGCACTGAATACAATATAATAATAATAATAATAATAATAATAATAATAATAATAATAATAATGATAATAATAATGATAATAATAATAATAATAATAATAATAATAATAATAATAATAATAATAATAATAATAATGCTTCTGGCAGAAAGGCCGTAAGGCCTTCTCTTCCACTCAGAATATGAAAAGGAAATGCATCAAAATATAATATTAACACAAAAGAAAATTATAGACAAAATCAAAACTGGAAAATATGCATACGCGAGAAAAATATCGAACTTAAATACTTAATTAGGTCGGCAATTAAAGTTACACAACGCAGAATTGCACGCAATGTATTCTTCACCTGACATAATTAGGAACATTAAATCCAGACGTTTGAGATGGGCAGGACATGTAACATGTATGGTGGAATCCAGAAATGCATATAGAGTGTTAGTTGGGAGGCCGGAGAGAAAAATACCTTTGGGAAGGTCGAAACGTCGATGGGAGGATAATATTAAAATGGATTTGAGGGAGGTGGAATATGATGATAGAGACTGGATTAATCTTGCTCAGGATAGGGGCCGATGGGGGGCCTATGTGAGGGCGGCAATGAACCTCCGGGTTCCTTAAAAGCCATTTGTAAGTAAGTATCTTTAGGACATAATTTTAGATATTTTATTGATAGGCCAGGTTGAACGGTCGCAGTAGTAATTTGCTAATAGAATCTTGCCCTAATGGCGTAGCACAGCACAAATATTGGGGGTAATATCCCTAATTACACGCCCCGAATTACAGCCCGATGCCCTGCCCTGTAATGAAGAGTAGGTTAACGGTATTAATGTCTATCTTGCAACTCTGTTTGTGTACCCTGTAGATGTGCTCAGTATTGACCAAACATTAGCACTGTGCATGTAATAAACTGGCGTTCGCGATGGATTCCAGTTAACTCGTTTATGGATTGAATCTGCAGATCGCTGTATCATTATGATACAGATTCTAGTTTATCTTCATACAGCGATCAGTGCCAAAGTTATATTATATTATCATAGATGATATTAACTATCTTGCTAAGTCTTGATATGATATCGTCTTCAGATGCAAATATTTTTTTCTAACAGCAAATATTTTGATACTAAAAAAATAACATTTTAAACGGTTTAGTTGTGTGTAGAACTCATAACGAGCTCAACAGAGTAAAGGCCCATTCACCGTAACATAAACACAGAAGTTTGCGCCCAGGCTACCAAATGGGATCATTCACAATGATTCACAGAAGCATTGACATAAACATTACCGTAAGACGTTAACATGAAAGTTTGCAAACTCCAAACTTTCTTGCTTATGCTTACGTGATTTGGAAACAGAACACAATCGTGGAGCGCTGAAGTATACGACAGAATATGAGGAAATGGCGTCGTTGTTATGTTTCCATGGTTACCAAGTATATTTGCTGTTAACTTATGTTTATGTCCCCATCGTGAATGATGGTATGACTTCTTGATTTTTACCGTAACGTTTATATTCTTAAGTTAACGCTTACGTTATGTTTAATTTTCATTGTGAATGAGCCTTAACAGTGTTTCCAATTCAGCGGTTTTTCCCGCTAGATCTAGCGTTTTTCAGTATTAGTTTAGCAGTTAAAATTTATTAAATTTGTATTACTCATATAGGGATTTAGCGGGTTTTTTATACTCACGGCGGTAAAAATCTCATTTTACATTGAAAGTATAGCAATTTAGCGATTTCTGCACTGTATCTGAGCGGGTTTTTAAGAATCGAGTTGACAACGCTGCAGAGTAGGCGACCACTCTGGTCGTACCTATTTATCCTAATGTTGGAATCTGTATTTAGTTCTGAAACGTTTTATTTCTGAAAATAATGCAGCAGAACCTGTGCTATACGTAATTCAGTTGTACGTAAAAGCCCTGGCAAAGTTACAATTTATTACGTAGAGGAAGTGTTATCAAATATGGAATACTTTTTTTTTTTGGCGTAAAGTATCGTCCTGTTTATTGCTGAATGTCCCTGTGAATGGTACACCGGACTTAGAAGTTCGTAATATGTTATAAAATGTTAGGAAAAAAATAATTTCCTCAAATCTAACACATTTCCTTCTTAAAAAATGGAGGTACAAACATGGAATACTATTATCAAGTTACAAGATTAACAGAATTGAACCCACCGTCGTAGCACGGTCAGCTAAGACGCTTGCCTGCCGATCCGGAGTTGCGCACGGGCGCGGGTTCGATTCCCGCTTGCGCTGATTACGTGGTTGGGTTTTTCCGAGGTTTTCCCCAACCGTAAGGCAAATTTCAGGTAATCTACGGCGAATCCTCGGTCTCATCTCGCTATCACCAATTCCATCGACGCTAAATAATCTTGTAATTGATACAGCATCGTTAAATAACCAAGTAAAAAAAAAAAAAAACAAAATTGCAAAGTCGAAATGGTCTCTACTAAGAAAAGCACAAGGCAAGCATTCAGCATCTACGTTATCTATTTTCCCAACCTTAATACTGAATCCAGATGAATCGTCTCTCGAACTTGTTTTATGGCTTCTTGCATTGCGTTTTCATTCCACTGTTTTATAAGTTTGTTGGAAGGTGAGATTTTTCATCCTCTTTCAGGTGTCAACACTAGTAACGAAACAGAAAACCAGGGTATAAAGATGGAATACTAATAATACTAGTATTTCATATTTGTGACACACTGATATAAGTTTTTCAAAACATATTATAATTTAAAAACGAAATCAATTAAACATACGTTGCTATGAACGCAGATTTTTTCTCTTTAGGAATATATATTCATTAATATTTCTAACGTTGAGGAATAACAATGTATATTCAAGAATGTATAGTCCACACCTGTGGAGTAACGGCCAGCGCGTCTGGCCGCGAAACCAGGTGGCCCGGGTTCGATTCCCGGTCGGGGAAAGTTACCTGGTTGAGGTTTTTCCCGGGGTTTTCCCTCAACCCATATGAGCAAATGCTGGGGAACTTTCGGTGCTGGACCCCGGACTCATTTCACTGGCATTATCACCTTCATCTCATCCAGACGCTAAATAACCTAAGCTGTTGATAAATCGTCGTAAAATAACCTACTAAAATAAAAAAAGAATGTATCTTCCTCGAAAACGCAATAATGATAAACGTTTCAATAGTTAAGCTTATAACGGAAAACTAACACATTCCCGCCGAAGAGAGTATCATTGCGTAGTAATTTTGAAGGCTTCCGCTATGTCGCGACGCTTTTATTCCCGGCGTGACTCCTCCTCTTTGCTTACATCTTAGGAAGTGAAGGCTCTATAAATTCTAGGTAGGTAGTATCGTTCGCCATTTTTGTTCTTTCGTTGCCGAGCTACCATACGAGGAATCTATTTGCCACACCGTTAAACATTATCATGCCGTAGCTCCTATGATAATAAATCAAACGCACTGTAATTGAGCGGCAAATAACGTCTTCGTGTGCTTTCTGCGAACGCCAACGAAAGAGCCAAAATGGCGGGCGATTATATTAAGTATTTATCGAGCCTTAAGAAATGAATAACGTCTTCATAAGCGAATCACAAGAAACACACGTTTAAATGTAGCCGACCTGCAACGTGATTTGCCTGCCGGAAATTAGAGCGACGGGACTATAGAATACAACACGTCTCAGGTCGCATATTACAATATTTCATATTTGTAACACTTCGTCTATAAATTACTTGTGATTTGTACGTAATTCGCTTTCGTAAGTAGTATTTTTTTAATCCAGTTTGAATTCTGCGAATTTTTGTTTCCTTGGGTTGCAAGGAGTAGTGAAGTGCATTCCATAACCTCTCCTACTCTAATCCCATCCTCACCTTCCCGTGGTGCAACCTGTTTTTAACAAACGAGGCTCTGGGGACCGAATCACAACGGTATAACTGTTCCATCAGAAATGGAGGAAATTCTATTTCAGCATGCAACTACCATGACATGCATAAGCGTCCCGTAAGTGGTGAAGAGGGGATATGGTCGGTGGAGCTGTCACATGGACCTGCTAACCAACGGTAGGTGTGGTCCTTCACACAATTTGGGGATTATGTATAGGTGATATAATCGCCATAACATGAAGATATGGCGCCTACATTAAACTGTTATACTTTTGCTACATCACTCTCCTATATTGGAGAACAAGAGAGTTACTGAATTTATTGCCAAAAACTCACCATTAGTTATCAACATTTTTCTTCGTTTTAGTAATTTATAATAAAGTTTCATTTCAACTTCAGATGATTTGTCATATGACTTTGAATACATTTTTAATCATTTCTACAATCCTGCGTTTTGTCTGTAATACTCGCCGGTGAGATCACATCATCCCATGCTTGCAAATGTTACCATTGTTTTGCCTAAGGGCCTTGAAAGTTAGAATTCCTACACAGAATCTTGTTTTTAGGGAAACCATTCTTCATAACATAAAAATATACTGAAATATAGCCTAAGTTTTATAGTTTTCAGTAACATATCTTATAGCCGTTACTCAGTAAATTATAAAAATTAAGATCTAATATAAAATATTCTTTCTCTGCGTCTACTTACTTAAAGCCCCAAAAGGTTTCACTTTCATAATTATCACCAGTATATCATTATGTGTTGCATTAACTATAATAATATTTCATCTTTAATGGTAATAATCAGGGAAAGGATTTATATGTAAATACATATTTACTTATAAAGCTAATATAATTTATATTTTGCATTATCTTTATGTTTCACAATGTGTAGGGTTGAAAAATCCTACTTTTATTTTCCATATTTTTCCATATTTTAGAGTTTAGTACATATTTTCGTTAATTTCCATATATTTTCCATATTTCATATAAAACAGTCCATATTATATTAGGTTTAACAATAAAACAAAACAAAATTCCATTAACTTTTAAAAATACATTTCAACAATAGAGATTTAAACACATGTTCAGTAATCCCTTTAACATCAGAGTTATTTGAAAATTAGCAGTCCTATCAACAATGGGAAAGTAAGTTACAAAACTGTATTAATTTAATTTAAAATTTTTAACAGACTTCAGTTGTGCAGCTCAACAGTTAAATGCCAGTCAGAGTACACATAGGTTCAGTTTTGTAAATCATACTATAAAGACGGTAAATATGCCAAAAGTACGTCATTCAGTCAATTTAAAATCAAAACTAACAAGTTACATTTCAGAATTTAAAGAAGATGGTTTATCAACTGACAATAAAATATTATTTTGTAATTTGTGTCAGTGTGCAGTATCATCTACACAAAAGTTCCTGGTGCAACAACACTTTACAACTAGTAAACATCAGGCCAACAAACAACTAAATTCCAAGCAGAGACAATTGTTTTTAACACAACCAACAACATCGAATGTAAGATCTGAGTTTAACATCGACCTGTGCCGTTCTCTCATCTCTGCTGATATTCCTCTCTACAAACTAAAGAATAAGGTCTTCAGGGAATTCCTTGAAAAATATACTCAACATACAATCCCGGATGAGTCAACACTTAGGAAGACGTATGCTCCATCCATCTACGATGAGACAATACAGAAGATAAGAGATGAAATTAAAGATAATTCAATTTGGGTTTCCATTGATGAGACTCCCGACAAAGAAGGTAGACTTGTTGGTAATGTAGTTATCGGTTTGTTAAGTGAACAATATTCTGAACGAATTCTTTTACATTGTGATGTTCTAGAAAAGTGCAATAACAAAACTATAGTTAAACTGTTCAACGAAGCTATGGGTATCCTGTGGCCAAAGGGTATTATGTACGATAATGTGTTATTCTTTATTAGCGATGCTGCCCCTTATATGGTCAAAGCTGGACAAGCATTATCTGTTGTATATCCTAAATTGACTCATTTTACTTGTGTGGCGCATGCATTTCATCGTGTGGCAGAAGTGGTCAGAGACAATTTCCCTAAAGTAGATTTGTTGATTTCATCAGTGAAAAAAGTATTTCTCAAAGCTCCCAGTAGAGTTAACGTGTTGAAAGAAATGTACCCTGAAATTCCATTGCCACCAAAGCCAATTTTAACTAGATGGGGTACATGGCTAGAAGCAGTTGAATATTATGCCGAACATATAGACTCTATTAACAATGTTCTCCTTGCATTGGACTCTGAAGATGCAGTCTCAATTGATACTGCGAAAACAGTTACCTGTGACATAAGTGTGAAGAATGACTTAGCTCACATTCAGCATACATTTTCATGCATCATAAAAACGCTCAAAAGTCTCCAAAATAGGCACCTTTCACTATCTGAAAGTTTTGAAATTATAAATAGTACTGTGGAACAACTGAATCGTGGTAGAGGTAAAGTTGCAGATGCAGTAAGAGCTAAGGTGGACACTGTACTTTCAAAAAACCCTGGATATGAAGAACTACAAAAGGTTGTTGCTGTGATGAGTGGTGAATCAACAGTGAAGATTAACTTGGACTTATCCCCAGCAGACATTGTGAAATTGAATTATGTACCAGTTACTTCTTGTGACGTCGAACGCTCTTTTAGTCAGTATAAATCTATCCTCAGAGACAATAGAAGAAGATTCACTTTTCAGCACTTGAAAGAAATGTTTGTAACCTATTGTTATGGTAACAGACAATAAAAATTGTGTTTTGTTGAAACTACATTGGAAGATAAGGTACGTCCATTATATTTTTTGTTTAGTTTGATTAAAATGTACCAATATTTAACGTACATAGTCATTTTTTTATAATTTTAAGTCCATATTTAATTCCATATTTTGGTAAAAATCCATATTTAATTCCATATTTTGGTAAAAATAACTACATATATATTTACATATTTCATATATTTTTAGTCCATATAAATCCGTTCCCTGGTAATAATGTCTTCAAACATTCTTAAGTTTTGTAGTTCTTAATATCCAATACACAGCTGTACTCGGAAAACTACAGACCAGAGAATCAGACCTGTAAATTATTTTGTGCGAGATCGTGCGTATTTGCTTGGTTTCCGCACAAAACCAATCCGCGGAAAGTCTAAAATTCCACATTCAGTATTCCCAACCTAACACACATAACGATTTCCCTCTTCTTACCGCATAAGTGACATATTGATTTTACTGCTTTATGCTTTTAACATATTATTTTTAGAGACGTTCAATATAGTAATAATTATAAATTGGAAACTTACCACTGCAATTTCACCTAAATTGCACTGTTAATTATTGTTTTTAAATATTTGCAAAAAATACCCCACTAAAGTTAATGCATTCGTGATGCAAGTAACATTAAGGAAGCCGTGAAAAAATCATCAAGATTCCAGACTCATCATAGACTGGGGGGGAAAAAGGACAGACGTATATCACGCCTGCTGGAGTATAGTAAACACAGAAAACATTTTAAAGCAACAATGTTGAAGATAGATATTTTTGTTTTGCAAATTTGCCGTCATTGAACAGAAACCAAGATGGAGATTTCATTGCAACTAATTATAAATTCCTCTTTCAGGTATGTAATAAATGATCTTCGCACAAAATAATGTACGATACACGAGCGGTATGTTTTCTTTCAATTCCCGGAAATTAAAAAAGCTCAACTACGTTTCGCTTTTTCAGACTTTTCCTCGAACATGAAAACTTCAACATACCGCTCTTGTAACGCATATTACTATTTTATACGTTATCAAAAAATTACACAAATGAAGATCGACATATTGGCATTATGATGTGAAAGAATCTGAGCCATCTGAACTCTTGACTATGTCAGCAAGCCTGTAGGTCATGGCCTTCGTGTAATAGTCTGTTGTTTATTGTAGTGTGTGTGTTTTGTTTTATTCTGAAATGCAATTAATTAGTTCTCAAAACTGATGAAAGATGGATTTTGGAAAATAGGAAAATTATGTAGGAAAATTGACATTTCACTGAGAACTACTATCTTTCTGAAAAACTTTGGGTTCCAAGCTTCAAAATGAGGGGTCATTTATTAAAATCCGTTCAGCCGTTTTCCCGTAATTTCCATTACCATTTCAAATTATATAAATAGATTGTTAGCATAGCAACCAGAACGTGTGGTATTGTCATCTTACAAAGCACGTAAGCAACAATGGTAAATAGGGGCAAAAAAAAAAATCATAATTGCCCAAAAATAGTAGTAAGAAAACTGTGGTCTTTTTACAATTAAAATATTGCAGTATTCAGTTATGTGGCTATCACACTCAAAGCGGTTTTAGCAAACAAGATTCGGCATGTTATAATGAATAGCAGGATAGCAAAATGAAGTGGTTTGCTTGCATAGCAACGCTGCGGAATTGGTTGAGAACAGTCAGGAAAACCTGTACCATATGAACGTGATGTCCACCTACATCCACTCACCGCAACGTATAATTTAGTGTTACGTAAGAGAGTCGGGAAACTCGTATCTCTGCTTTTTTTTCTATTTATTTATTTATTTTATGTCGCTTTAACTTAGGAAGTCATATCGCGACAATACATTAACAATTCTCACAATTTACATAGAGTTTACTGTATTACAATAATCATTATAGATACATTTGTAAATGTTGATAGCTTTCAGAAATTTAATTAAGTTTGAACTGAATGATGGGTTGTTTAGAACTGTTGATAAGTCTATTGGTATATGGAATTGATTTCGATGAAGGTAATATCACAGTCTACTATATACAGTCGCGAAGCTCAATATGTAGTAAAAATGCAAACATGGGTAGTTGCCCACCACTAGGATCGCTACTATCGCCTCATCATCGCAGATCTCTCTCCTAGCAGACGACAATATATGTTATACTTTCGTTGTCGTGTTCTTTTGGAAAAATTAACACCTTCCTTCCATTATTGAAATATTAAATGCATAAAGTTAATTTATTATTTTAATGAAGTATATTAAATTCTACCATAAACTCGAAGATACCTACAAGAAATAGGTTAATATTATTTTTGTTTGTGTAAAACGAACTGAAATTTACTACAATAGCTTCACTCATTCAAGATTATAGCGATAATTAACTATGAAACCAATAAATATTAATTTGCATTTCTCTTTACAACAATAATAATAAAAATATGAATTAATAGAGTAACTTAAGTGTACCGGTACTTGTAGTGTAGGCTTACGTAGTTAACAAAGTGGGATGAGGTTAAGCTATAATAATCACGCCAGAATTGGAAATAAAACGTGATCAATAAATTTTATTGTAACAGACTTTTTCTACGTCTCTAGTAAAGCAATAAATAAAAATAACAACAAAATTAACAGATATAATTAAAAACATATCCTTTGAAAAAAAAAGTAGGCCTAAGCAATAATAATCCCACCAGAATTGAAAATAAAATGTGATCAATAAATTTCATTAAAACAAACTTAATTTTTCTACGTCTCTAGTAAAATATTATTATTCCAATTATTGTATTTTAGCCCTTAACATTTTCATTACAACCAATAACGAACATTTCACAAGCATCAATGTGAAATACGCAACGAGCTAGCACTCGATGGAAATACGACACAGTCCAAAGTCGACCGTGGACAGTCTATTGTTTCTAGTTGCTAACCGCTTGGAGCGCTTTATCACGAGATTTGCAAAAAATCACCTCAAGCTTCGCGACTCTATATAGTAGACTGTGGTGATATAGTGGACATTCATAAATTAAATGGCGTTCAGAGATCCTACTGTGGCAATTGCTGCATGTTGGAGGAAGAGTTCTGTCTAGAAGATAAGAATGTGTAATTTTGGTGTGCCCAACTCGCAATCTGGTGATTATTACTTGATCTTGACGTTTAAAATTCCGTAGTGGATATTTCATTCTGGAATGTTTTACTATTTCGTGAAGTTTGCTGGATGATGACTCTGTCCATGATGTTTGCCAATAGTTGTGCAGTTTTCTGGATATGTATTTGATGGCTTCTATATGAGGAATAGACGTTAAAAAGTGCAATGGAAGTCGTGTAGCTTCTTTTGCTGCGGCATCTACAGTTTCATTTCCAGGAATGCCCTGATGAGAAGGGATCCATATTAGAGTTATTTTTCGTCCTTGTTTCATCAAGATAGTGAGGAGCTTTTATTGCCTATGTTTGTAAGTTTTAGACGCAGCATGACGGACTGAATACAAGCTAAATTCCACATATTTCTGACTGAAAAAGAAAGTTCTCTTCTTAAAGTTTCTAGACTGTGTGCGTCTACCTGAAAGTTTGTGAATGTCGAGTTCTGTTTTTTTAATTGAATATCGATGGACTATCGTAGCTATTAGTAAAAAGACGAGCATTAGGTTTGTAATCGATACTATACAAAGTGATTAAAGAGGTTTGAACAACTTAGAAAATAAACTAATAAACATGATGGCAAGAGGATTCGTAGAATTTCTAGAATTGTATGGAATGTTTAAGTGGTTGGTGATTGTTGATTTCAAGTAATCGTAGATCACCACTTGATGAGAATCATCTCGGCAAAATCATACAACAAAGAACTTGAACTTTCAATCAATATTAAAACCAATAGAGCAGGAAACTAAAAGCAATGGTCGCTGATCACGCCATTAGTAACGTCTAGAATAATTTAATATACTACGTACAGTACGTTGATATTCAAATTTCATTTATTTTTCCAATAAAATGTTGAGGGATGCGTTGGCCCTCTGCCGCTAAGGAGCAACGATATTTTGCACTAAGAAGCAAAATTCACGTAGATTATTATTATTATTATTATTATTTGTTATTATTATTGTTATTATTTGTAATTAATTATTATTATTGTTATTATTTGTAATTAATTATTATTATTGTTATTATTTGTAATTAATTATTATTATTATTATTATTATTATTATTATTTGTAATTATTATTATTATTATTATTGTTATTATTTGTAATTAATTATTATTATTATTATTATTATTATTATTATTATTGTTATTATTTGTAATTAATTATTATTATTATTATTGTTATTATTTGTAATTAATTATTATTATTATTGTTATTATTTAGAATTAATTATTATTATTTGTAATTAATTATTATTATTATTGTTATTATTTAGAATTAATTATTATTATTATTTGTAATTATAATTATTATTATTATTATTTGTAATTATTATTATTATTATTATTTGTAATTATTATTATTATTATTATTTGTAATTATTATTATTATTATTATTTGTAATTATTATTATTATTATTATTATTTGTAATTATTATTATTATTATTATTATTTGTAATTATTATTATTATTATTATTATTATTATTATTATTATTATGTAATTATTATTATTATTATTTGTAATTATTATTATTATTATTATTATTATTTGTAATTATTATTATTATTATTATTATTATTTGTAATTATTATTATTATTATTATTATTTGTAATTATTATTATTATTATTATTATTATTATTATTATTATTATTATTTGTAATTATTATTATTATTATTATTATTATTATTATTTGTAATTATTATTATTATTATTATTATTATTTGTAATTATTATTATTACTATTATTATTATTATTATTATTATTATTATTACAGAATGGTAACGGGGATTCTTGACGAGCCTCTCACGAAATCAAGGTATTTATTTTTCTTCCTCCTACTATCACCCCTCCCATGTTCTGAAAATAGTACTTCACTAAATCCCCAAAATATGCTGTGGAGTAACGGCCAGCGCGTCTGACCGTTAAACGAGCGGACCCGGGTTCAAATCCTGGTTGCGATAAGTTACCTGGTTGGAAGTTTTCCGAGGTTTTCCCGCAACCAATTGCAATAGAATTGCTGGGTAACTTTCGGCGTTGAACCTCGGACTCATTTCGCCATCATTAATTTATATATCTTAATCATTCATGCCATAGCCCGGGTTAAGTTCACGGTGCGGCGTGCTCTACTTGTACAAGAGCGCGGCCGTTCGGCTATCCAACCATTCACAGAATAGGAGTGGTAAGCACAATAAGTCTCAGCGTGCTCGAGTCCCTCCTCCTAACCAGAGAAAAAAAAATTCCCCGAGTAGATCTTGAAAAAGAATAGGTGTATCCTTGTCGTACTCCTCTCCCTGTTCCACTTCCCTCCGAATTTCTTCTCCTATCCTGACGTTAACTCGTTTTTCATATAAAGATTATTTAATAGCCTACTCTCTTTCCATTCCGCACCAATTTTCTTCAGGATCGCCGTAGGCCTAAGTTTATTCCAATGCATTCTGTCAAATGTCTTTTCTAAGTTCACAAATACTCCATAATTACATTTACATTCGTATGAGAGAATGAAAATTGACTAACAATGAAATTAGCCGATATTGTCAGAGAGAAACCGTAGATTTTGGTGGTGATTCAGTTATTATTCTTTACAAAGACTGATGTGTAAAATTAGCTAAATTGATGGACTGTTAAAGAGAGAGAGAAAAATTATTAGACGATAAATGTGATGTAAATGTTTTGATCGCTTATTTTGAACATGGAGAATATAAGCACAATTCGGAAGTACAATTTGCAATTACTGGGAAGAGTGAAAATATTTTCCAGTTAAAATTCGCTAATGGCTTTGGTCCATTAGTCCTTAAGTAATGATAATTGATGGCAACAATAAGTTACAGCAGCAAGAAGTGATTACAATTTTTACTTGTTTCATGAACTTTTGTTTCGGACAGTTGACAGCGTAGGATGACTAATGGACTTTCTCTCCTCTCTCCTCTCATACTCGCTCTCTTTTTTTTTTCCTTCCTATCTTTTTGAGAGAATAAAAATTAAAATATCTTACATTTCTTTATAGTTGGTTTCAGACAAGAGGTCCACTTCAGATTCGGGGAAGTAGTGACGTTCTTAGTTCTTTTTTTTCCCTCGAGATTGCGTGAAATATATTTAAATCTTTTTTCCCTCCGCTCGCTTTCTTATTTTTCCCAGCTAGTGCATCCGCTTAATTGATTCAGAACTTTCTTCTTATAATAGCTTAACGAGGTTTGGAGACTCACTCAGTCGAAATGGCGGAGTATGGGTTAGACTAAGCACATTACAAACTCTGCCTATTTGCAAACGTTACTCGAAAAGTGTTTCATTTTCCTTGTCATCAAATCAGGACAACCGACAATGTGATGTACACGGGTCTGTTGAAGTTTGAAGCCACCTAGGGGTGAAGTTTCGGATTGTAGTCCTCTTATAAGATGTATGTATTTATTCACTCTGAAAATGGGTAGGGTAACTCAGTCTAAATCGGGTCAGAGGTTAAATCGGGTCAATTTCAAAACCCTGTCTCCATATTCTAGTTTAAATCAGTTTAAGCAAGTGCTACCATATACTGGTCATGAAGAGAACTTCCTGTACACGTTGAGTGCCATTGATGCTAGTTGATGTGTGTATTCTTTGTGTTGACAATAAAAGAATAGAGAGAATATAAAGGTGAGTTAAGAGTATTTTATACATTTTAAATAATGCTTTACGGTTCCTTTATTATTTCACAACAACTATTGCAGAGAATGTGTGCGATTAACTTTGAATATTAAGTTTAAGCTTTTAGAAGAGATTATGGCTATTAACGTCTCCGTCGAAACAGTATTCAGTACTACCAACCTCTAGCGCAAAAAAGTTCTAAATTTGGGTTAAATAGGGTCAGTAATATCTGACAAATAGGGTCAACATGTTTCAAATCAGTCCACTCAAATGAAGTATTTATTTTCAATTCTTTGTGACAGATGGTTAAATGTAAGAGGAAAACTCAAATTCGTGGACTGAGAACGACATGCAGAAGGCTATTAAAGCATTTCACGAGGGAAGAAGCCAACTTCATGCTGCTGAGTTGTTAGGAGTTCCTCATTCATGTCTGCAACGACGTCAACCACTTGAAAAGTAAAGGCCGTCAAACTACGTTTACTCCAGAACAAGAAAATGAACTTGTGTCTAGAATTTTGGAACTGTACGCATGTGGTTTTGGATTACACTGCAACACAGTTCGTTGGTGCAGAAAATAAAAACAGTGTTTGTTTGTGGAAGGTGTAAAGTGTTAAATTAAATCAATTCAGTATTGATTTTAACGTTCCTTGCAGGTATATAGAGGGAAAAATTGTGACCCGATTTGCCCTAAACACTGACCCCATTTGTCCTTATACAGAAGGGTAAAAAGGGTCACTGCAGTGAAATATTTCAGTTCATGTACAAACAGTTAGTTTAAAGTAAAAAAGAAACTTTTTGGGGAAGTAGTACTTACATGTGGCTGTAACTAATGATATGAGTGTAATATACTATGAAATTAACAATAAAATTAAAGATTTGTTACTTTTTGACCCCATTTACCCTTGGTTGTTTGGAATTGAACGGGTTACATCAGCTTCTTGTCTATGCGGATGACGTGAATATGTTAGGAGAAAATACACAAACGATTAGGGAAAACACGGAAATTTTACTTGAAGCAAGTAGAGCGATCGGTTTGGAAGTAAATCCCGAAAAGACAAAGTATATGATTATGTCACGTGACCAGAATATTGTACGAAATGGAAATATAAAAATTGGAGATTTATCCTTCGAAGAGGTGGAAAAATTCAAATATCTTGGAGCAACAGTAACAAATATAAATGACACTCGGGAGGAAATTAAACGCAGAATAAATATGGGAAATGCGTGTTATTATTCGGTTGAGAAGCTCTTATCATCCAGTCTGCTGTCCAAAAATCTGAAAGTTAGAATTTATAAAACAGTTATATTACCGGTTCTTCTGTATGGGTGTGAAACTTGGACTCTCACTCTGAGAGAGGAACATAGGTTCAGGGTGTTTGAGAATAAGGTGCTTAGGAAAATATTTGGGGCTAAGCGGGATGAAGTTACAGGAGAATGGAGAAAGTTACACAACACAGAACTGCGCGCATTGTATTCTTCACCTGACATAATTAGGAACATTAAATCCAGACGTTTGAGATGGGCAGGGCATGTAGCACGTATGGGCGAATCCAGAAATGCATATAGAGTGTTAGTTGGGAGACCGGAGGGAAAAAGACCTTTAGGGAGGCCGAGACGTAGATGGGAGGATAATATTAAAATGGATTTGAGGGAGGTGGGGTATGATGATAGAGACTGGATTAATCTTGCACAGGATAGGGACCGCTGGCGGGCTTATGTGAGGGCGGCAATGAACCTTCGGGTTCCTTAAAAGCCATTTGTAAGTAAGTAAGTAATCGTTGTGTGAATATGCTGAAAGATTATCTACATGAATCACAAATTTCTGAATTCGATATTACTTCTGTTGTGCATAAAAGTGCATATTTTGCCTTTATTTATAAAAGCATCATATTTTAACATTTATGCAGGGAAACTGCATATTATGTATGTTTGTCTTTCCCTCATTTCTGAAAGTGTGTAACCTCGTAAAGACGACTAATTTATGTTTATGAATTTTGAACGTAACGATGACGCCTTCATAGGGAGCCTCTCAAGTTAGCAATTGGTATTCCTTTACTGCAGTCTTTAGCAGATTTCGATAGAACAATATCCAGTTTAACATCAGTTCCAGGAAATGTAGGAGATAAAGTGAAAGAGAAAACAGCAAATATTCTCAATTTTCATTGTACGTCTGAAAAATAAACAATAATGGTTTTCTGCACAAATTTACACGAGCTTTTTTCCTAATGAAAAATTTTAATCTCTCCCACTTCCGTAAAGCAGTATCATTTTAAAAGAAATTTGTTGTGTGATTTTCGAAACAGGGCAAGAGACTCCTGGTTTCTAAAAATCGGTAAGAAACTGCTACCAAAATTCGCCGATTAGATAACCTTCTCTGAGGAAAACGTCTCACTTGAATTAAGACTTTCTCTATAAATTAATAAGATATGATATTCCTGAACTGTAAATGACATGTTGTTTATCGAATACCTTGTACTAAACTGTCATCAGCTCTGCAGTAGGCCTATGGACAGGGAGCTTGAATTCAGCTGACATGTACAGCAGTGGCAAAAAAAAAAACCGGACCGACGGAATATTCAAAGTCCCCGAAATGAGCCACTGCGCATGCCACGCCCGAATTCACAAGACAGTGAGTAATCTATTGAAAATGTCGCAGTTTCGACTGCTGACGTAGCCCATTTCGAAAGCCATTAGAAAATAAGCTGGTAAAATTCATGTTCTGGGAATAATAAGTTAATTAAGTAGTAAAATATCACTACAGTCGAAAAGTATTGGGAATAAATTTGAAGAAGGAACAAAAAAGTTTTCTTCCCAGGCGAGATTCGAACCACGAAAGTCTTAGTTACCAGTCTATCGTGCTGTCACTGTGAAGAAATCTCTGAAATCAGCTACAAGGGTCGGTCCGGTTTTTTTTTTTTTTTTTGCCACTACTGTACTTACTTTCCTTGTTCTAAAAGAAGTGACGTTATTACCTTCACTGCAAGGTAATGGCGCCAGTATGCGTCATACTTGTATTGTTGTAAAACCTTGTTACTTATTACAACTTTTGAAACTACATTCCACAGGAAAGTCTACAAATGATCAATATCTAAAAAATTAATATTATTGTCTGTATTTCTAATCAGTTGTAAAACATTTTTGAATTGATGGTATTAATGCCTTTACTTACCCTATGCTATCTGTAACGTCTGTGCAAGGTTTCACAAAATTCTATTAGGAGAAGAATTATTAATTTGGCGCTTCTAGAGTTGCGTTCTGAGCCACTGTGAATGATTGAGATTTATTTAAATCCGCTATCAATTTTCAATAATATTTTATGCTCGAAATGTAGTAATTATACACCTGGTAGCAGCCCTTTAATGGACCTCATTAAAGTACACCTATTCATTAAAGATCAGGTGTTCCACCAATCAGAAAACACGATAGTAGCAATATGAAAGCGCAAGTATCGATTATTCTCGGATATGCAATCGAAAGACAACTAGCGAAACGTCTCGGAGGCTGGAAATCCAATACTGTCGCAGAAGGTTATGTTCTGTTACTATAATAATTAGCGTTAATTGTAAATAATATTCAAATAAATTCAATTTGTCATCTCGTTTTTCAATGTCTAAATCAATTTCAAGGTTATTTCAAGATTAATGTTTATTTTACTCTCTAGATTACATCTTAGGTCAATGACATCTGTTTCTCGGAAAAATCGATACTTTTGCGTCTGCGCACATCTCACAATTTACGAGATATTGCACAAGGTCAGTTCCGCTCCCCAGTCAGATACGAAAAACATGAATACTTATGAATAATTTCAAGTTAGAAATATGGTCGAGCATAAAAAGTCGTATGAAACTTGCCTATAATGGTAATTAAGACGCTCGTATGAAAATTATGAAACTCGCTTGCGCTCGTTTCATAAACATACTCGCGTCTTAATTACTACCATTATAGGCTCGTTGCATAATGTACTGTTAACATGAACACTATATTCAATGTCCTAAATATTATATGCTAGCTGTGATAAAGGGGTTGCAGAAGGAAATATGAATACGTGAATCGCAAATCTCTTGAAATTTGCTGGAAATCGAACCAATTGTCTGTCTGTGGGAGACTGCCAGCTGACGTAGGTAAGGACGCAGTACTCAAAAAGTATGTCAACTGTAATATTGATGTATTACAAAGGATGGGGAAATAATGGTGCGGTATAGAATTCCAGAACAAATATTTTCATATTTCACGCATGGGGCGGAAAGAAAAGATATGTGAGTGCAATCTCCCAGATTTACACTCCGCTGTGAATGAGGTACCTGTCAAGCGGGCAATCTATAGGCATCCGCGTTCGAATCAGGGGAACTGAGCGTCGTGATGTACAAGAGACCTCAAGCTGAGCAAACACTGATAACTGGACTCATGGGCGACGTAGGAGGCTTAGACAGAGCATTTCCTCCTGCTCTAATGTTCACTGCACTCTTGGGATATCAGTTGACACAACGTTTTCTCGAACAATATGGCGTCACAAAAGGATATGACGCAAAGATTTTGTGCTCATAATATACAAGGATAGTTAATTCTTCTACAGAGTAATAATAATAATAATAATAATAATAATAATAATAATAATAATAATAATAATAATAATAATAATAGTAATAATGGCTTTATTTAACTTGGCAGAGTTAAAGCCGTATTCATTCATTCATTTTATTCCATAGATCTTACATGAGCAATGAAGCTTTAAGATGTGGAACATGTCAACCTTTTACAATATTAAAATTACAATTTTTACAAATTTTTATAATTTTACAATTTAGTAATTTCTACAATTTTTACAATTTTGTACAATTTTTTTACATTTTGGCGAGATGTAGTGAGATGAGATGAGGTCCGAGGATTCGCCAAAATATTACCCGGCATTTGCCTTTTCGGTAGGGGAAACCTCGGAAAAACCCAACCAGGTAATCAAATCAAAGGGGGTAATCAAATCAAAGGGGTTGATGCCAAGGACTCGCCATAGACCATCCGGCTTCAGTCCCACGGCTGGGGAAAACCTCCGAAGAAACCAAAGTCCAAAGGGGGATCCAACCCAAGCCCGAACGCAGCTCCGGATCAGCAGCCCAGCGAGTCTGCCGACTGAGCTACATCGATGGCTCTACTAAAAGTATACAATACATAGCCAATCAGATTATTAAATTTACAAACGCAAACGATCATCCATAAGTTGAGCTATATTATAATACAAAACAATTTAAGGCCTTCTCTTACACTCAACCAGGATTAAAACTTGCTTACACAGTTGAACATAAAACTTGATCGGAATTAATTAATTACATACTGATACATAATGAGATCAAAAGAGGTAGTTACATAAAATTTACCTTACAAAATAAAAATAAACATAGTGAAATACATATTAATTTGTTAGAATCAAATACGAATCACATAAAAACAGAAGCCGATAATTCAATAAAAAAAAGAAAAATGTACACAGTAAAAATAAAAATAAACACATTAGTATACATATTAGTATTAGATTACAATTAATTAGGATTTACATAATTAAACCAGAAACCGACAATTGAATAAAATGTGCACAAAAAATACATTAATAATAAAAAAAAACGACAACATAGTGGGATACATATTGGCATTAAGTGACAAATAAACACGAATTAGATAATAAAAATAAGAAACAAAAATAATAATAATAATAATAATAATAATAATAGAATAAAAATAAATACAGTGGAACACATTTGCAACACGTTAGGTCTGGCAACTCATTATAAGATATTTTTCTAATTTACATTTAAAGGAAATTAAAGTTCGGCAGCCCTTGACTTCAGGCGGCAGAGAATTCCAGTGACGAGAAGTAGCAACAGTGAAAGATGAAGAATAAAGAGATGATGTGTGCAGTGGCATTTCTAGCGTGTTGTCATATTGTGACCGAGTATTTAAGTTATGATACCGAGAAAGACTGTGGAATCGGACAGATAAGTAAGAGGGAGTAGAGGTGTGCAAAATTCGGTATGAGAGAGAAAGGGAATGTAACTTTCTCCTCTCATTTAACCTGAGCCACAATAATTTATCGAAAGAAGGCGAAATGTGATCGTAGTAGCGGACATTACAAATGAAACGAACACACGCATTATGAACACGCTGCAGTTTCTGGGATAAATCCACCCTGAGATCACTGAATAAAGCGTCACAATAATCGAAATGAGGCACAATAAGAGTCTGTACAAGCGTCTGCTTTAATTTAGCTGGATAGTGGTACAATATTTTTAATGAGTGAAGAGTGGAAAATACTTTCTTGCATGTGTGTTTGATATGCGTGTCCCAGGTAAGGTTAGATTCAAAATGAACTCCCAGGTTTTTTACAGTTGAACTGAATGGAATGATCGAAGGTTGAGCTTATTAATATCGGGGATTAATCTTTTATTCGAAAGTTAAGGCTATTGTTGTATTAAGATTATTATTTCACTCATATTAACTTTTGTTTTAAGATTTATATTTGACTCCAATTTTCAACACTTTTTAACAATCAAACGCACCCACACAACAGGCATAGAAATACGAGATGACGCCGAGATGTAGTAGGCTCTGAGGATGGTGTGATGAAGCACCGAAACATCTGTAAGTCCCACAGACTTGCATAATTAACACGAGTAAGTCCGCTACTTAATCAATT
This sequence comes from Periplaneta americana, assembly GCF_040183065.1. Classification (NCBI taxonomy): domain Eukaryota; kingdom Metazoa; phylum Arthropoda; class Insecta; order Blattodea; family Blattidae; genus Periplaneta; species Periplaneta americana. Next base: position 170,946,377 of record NC_091122.1, on the reverse strand, counting down.
ATTTATAACCTATTTACTTCATTTTGACTTTGTTGTTTCAGTTTGTTCCTGTATGTCTTTATACACAGTGTCCCGCTTAGTGGGATCGAGAAATAAATGCTCACCACTTAAAACCAGATAAAGATATCGTTGAGATTTACATCTGACAAGATAGAGAATACATCTTGATTGCACAACTTTTAACACTATATCACTTCGCAAAACGTATTACGTGTCTTTCACGTGTTAAATTTTGTTACCTTGTTAAAATGTTTCAGCCTGTTATTGGCCATCTTCAGAACTGGTTATTGCTGGTCATGGCACCTTGATAAACACACCCCAACAGGAAATAAAACAAAAGGCGCCGAGACCAGCAACAACCAGTTCTGAAGATGGCCAATAACAGACCGAAACATGTTAACAAGGTAATAAAATTTAACACGTGGAAGACACATAATACGTTTTCCGAAAATAGAGAAACTGTCCAAGTTTACACAACAATGTCTGAAAACAGCTGCATGCGTAACTTTCGTTTGTTTGTTGCTAAAACAAGCCTGGCGCCATTTTGTAGGAGAACATGCCTTGGTCAACAAGTGGACACCACAACAGAAAGTTCAGTGTGTGCTATGGCTAGTAGATGAAAAACCTGTTACACGAGTACAACGCCGTGTTCGACGTACATGGATAGGTGGATCGAAAGACGAGGACCAATTACCTGGCCAATCAGGTCACCCCTTCTGAGCACCTTGGACTTATTTTCTGAGGCTTTGTGACGGATGCTGTGTACAAAAGGGGCAGAGCTAATATTTTAGAGGAACTGAGACAACGCATCACAAATGCAGCTGTGCTAGTGACTACATAAATGCCACAGAACAATTGGAGGGAGGTTGAATTTTTATTAACTTACGTAAAAAATACGTTAATAAACCATTATTTAGACTTGAAATTATCATTTATTTCTCCATCCCTCTAAGCGGGATACGGTGTATTTTTTTCTTACATTTATATCATTAGATTGTCTTTCTTCTCATAACTTTATAAATGCGAGGATGGATCGAAAACGCACAACAATTTTTGTGGCAAGATATTTAATAGATAAGGAAAACGAAATATTGTACAAGAAAGCTACAGGTTTTATCTATTCTTCGGATATTGGAACCAAGTCTCTCGACATAATTCTCCCATCGTGATACCATATTCAATACACCTCGTTCATAAAACTCCGTTTTTTTGGGCGTATAGCCACCTGTGCACGACTTATTTCACTTTGCCATCCGAACCGAAGCGTTGTCCTCCCAGGAATTTCTTCAGTGGTCCGAAAAGGTCAAAGACTGTGCGAGGACTGGACTGTAGGGTGAGTGATTGGCGCCTTAATGATGTCTCTGACATTGGGTGGTGTTGCCACGGTCACTGGTCGGCCGGAACGAGCTTCGTAGGCGGGCTTCTTCGAAGAACCTGCACCACCTAGAGATGTTGCTATGGTCCAGACAATCAAGCGCCATACACCTCCAATATTTCCCTGTGGATTTCTATCGAATTTTTCGTTTTTTTCGCAAAAAAAAAAAAGACTACACCTCGCTGCTCTTCACAAGTGAACGATGATAGAAAACGCGCCTTTTTTACTCAGTACAGTAGTCACAGCTCGTTCCGCCAGGGTGACATTCGATCACATTATTGCTCTCTATAGCGCAAAATTCAAACTATCTGCCAACTTTGAACGTTCTAACCAAAATAGTATTCCGTAAAATAATTCTTGTGCGTTACTTTCCCTGATATATAATTGTAATTTTTGTGTTAGATGATTAATGTTGTAGTTATAAGTGAACATTGTAATAATTATTTTATCCTGGATGTTTACATCGTGAAATAAATAAACGAGTGAGTGAGTGAATAAGTAAGTAAATAAATAAATAAATAAATATTGAACAGGTTACATCAGCTTTTTGTCTATGCGGATGACGTGAATATGTTAGGAGAAAATCCACAAACGATTAGGGAAAACACGGAAATTGTACTTGAAGCAAGTAAAGTGATAGGTTTAAAAGTAAAATCCCGAAAAGACAAAGTATATGATTATGTCTCGTGACCAGAATATTGTACGAAATGGAAATATAAAATTGGAGATTTTTATCCTTTGAAGAGGTAGAAAAATTCAAATATCTTGGAGTAACAGTAACAAATATAAATGATACTCGGGAGGAAATTAAAGGCAGAATAAATATGGGAAATGCGTGTTATTATTCGGTTGAGAAACTTTTGTCATCTAGTCTGCTGTCAAAAAAATCTGAAAGTTAGAATTTATAAAACAGTTATATTACCGGTTGTTCTGTATGGTTGTGAAACGTGGACTCTCACTTTGAGAGAGGAACAGAGATTAAGGCTCTTAGGAAAATATTTGGGGCTAAGAGGGATGAAGTTACAGGAGAATGGAGAAAGTTACACAACACAGAACTGCACACATTGTATTCTTCACCTGACATAATTAGGAACATTAAATCCAGACGTTTGAAATGGGCAGGGCATGTAGCACGTATGGGCGAATCCATAAATGCATATAGAGTGTTAGTTGGGAGGCCGGAGAGAAAAGGACCTTTGGGGAGGTCGAGACGTGGATGGGAGGATAATATATTAAAATTGATTTGAGGGAGGTGGGATATGATGAGACTGGATTAATCTTGCACAGGATGGCGGGCTTATGTGAGGGCGGCACTGAACCTCCTGGTTCCTTAAAAGCCATTTGTAAGTAAATATCTGTTACAAAACGATTGAATTTAAAAACAAGTGAACTGGAAGAAAACAGTGAGGAAATATACAAATAAAAAACAGGTTTGACTCACTTGACGATAAGTTACCACATTTCCCGTCCTATGAATCACTCCCGTCTGGACGTATCATATCTTGTCACAATGCGTTTCCTCTTATGTGATGTTCTGCGAATGATATAAGGGTCAAGGTTAAAAACAACGGGATATCCTGTTGTCTATGAACTGTTGAGCCTGAGCGCGTGCCTTGTACAATAAGAAGAAAACTATTAAGGAAAAACACACTAGAAACCGAGGACATTATCTGCTGGCACTCAATTACAGCATTTATTTCCTCAATGATCATGGCCAGAGTAAACATACAAATAAATAGACAGCTCTGTATAAATAGGTCTAGCAGAGTTAGACACGTGCTATGGAGTATTGTTTTCGTTGGCAGCCTTGGTAGAGCGCTGGTTTACTACGGTCACGTACCTGGGTTCAAATCTCGGAGATGACTCAGTTGTATTCAGTGTTGCCAACTGGACGGAAATTCCGTCAAAAGTGACGGAATTTCAACGTAGTGGACGGGAAAAGAATGACTTTGACGGGTGACGGATTTTCTGTCGGAAATTGCAATTTACATCGTCTTTTGACTTTTTTAAACTGCTGTCATTTTATTTGTTTAAATTTGTTGGGATTATACTTTTCCATTGAACTGTGCCGTGGAGTAACGGTCAGCGCGTCTGGCTGCGAAACCAGGTGGCCCGGGTTCGATTCCCGGTCGGGGCAAGTTACCTGGTTGAGGTTTTTTCCGGGATTTTCCCTCAACCCAATATGAGCAAATACTGGGTAACTTTCGGTGTTGGACCTCGGACTCATTTCACCGGCATTATCACCTTCATCTCATTCAGACGCTAAATAACCTTAGATGTTGATAAAGCGTCGTAAAATAACCTACTAAAATAAAAAAAATTGAACTGTGCCGTGCCTATATAACGTCTTTGGTGCCATACCATGTTAAAGAATCCCCTGTTTAAGATTTCCTCGTAATAATCAAGTCAGAGGTTAACGAATTAATATTTTAATCAAGACTGGTAATTAAGTTACCGGTATGTTAAAATTTGCTTTTTATTTTATATAGATATATTGAGTGGGTCGTTTTTTTTAATTTTGACGGTTTCTGACGGATTTCCAGGTGTTAGACTGACGGGGATACAATTTATCTATTGGCAACACTGGTTGTATTTGCTCTGGACAAAGCCAAGATTGTTAAAGAGTTTTTCCCTCGTCATTCCACCAACAATCTCCAAAATTCCCCTTTCATTAGGCCTATTAATCTCGAAAAATAGGGCATGTCTTGTGACGATCACAATAAACATTCTAAAAACAAATTACGAGTAAATTTAGGTCTATGCCGATGGCACTACTTCCCTTCTAGCTGTGCTCTGAATCAATTACATGCTCTTACCAACGATATTTTATCACAGATAGCTTTATGGTTTGAATCTAATGGTTTCTTGCTTAATCAAGAAAAGATTATCAACATGATGTTTAGCCTAAAGCAGGCATGTCAAAACCCTGCAGTCGCGCACATTGTGCACTTGTCTCTGTGCAATGTGCAGTTCCTATTCCCCTACCTGGAGGGAGTGAATCGGCTTGGAGGGGAACGCGACAGGGCTGTACAGTACCTGCAGTAGCAGAACAGCTTAGGTTTCAGTAACACAGATCAGTACGGGTGTGCTCATCGAGCTGTGATTGTGAATGCGTTATGAAAAATAAAGTGAGGAGTCCACAGATATAACGGAGAAGAGAAATCACGAATCATATAACGTAACTGTTATGATGTTTTCCTCAGCCAACAGTAATTATTTTAAAATGAAAGGCTTTCATCATATCATGTGGACCTAATAGTGATATGAGAATTTAAATCAGATTAGTAAAGTTCTCAAAATATGATATTCACCAGCTCTTATTTCTTAATTAGTACTCTCACGGCAAGATAAACATGACAATGATGTTGTTTCGGAGTCTGTACTAACACAGCCATCAATGGTTAGACGACTTACAACCTTTATTTGATAAGCTGATAAGTGATGAGAATATTGAGTGAGGAATACATGTGATGGTCTTAAGGTTGTAAGGGAAGGAAGAAAGCAACTATTTGTAAGGCGGAAAAATTTTCTGGAAAAATAATACACAATGGCGAATTTTCCATCGCACGTTACTATATTATCTTAATATACTTACGTTAATAAATCTTTAAACCTGACATAAAGAAAACGTCCTCGCTTCACAGCTTGTGAAGTATTCTTTTAACTCAATTCAGTAACGCTCCCAACATGCTGATATTTGCTTTCCAAATAAACTATATATATATATATATATATATATATATATATATAAATTTAAATTCAAGCTTAATTTATCCAATTTATTAATGATAATGTGTATTTGTATTAATATACAGCAAGGAAATGATTCCAGTGTAAAAGTCTCACAATGTCCTATTGCATGTAATTGGGAGTAAAATACAGTATTTCTTTAACATTTGTGCACCAATGGTCCCAATAATGCTTGAGGAACAATGAAAGAGTATTACTTTGAAATAATCAGTACCTACTGCGTAAAATGAAATACTGTGTTCGTTTTTTGTTGTTTCGAAATTACTGCAATATTTATATTTTCTTCAAATACTGTATACAAATCACGTAAATAAATTGTTCTTTACAAACGACTGCTTTATGAATTGTAACTGAGTAAGTCTATTGTTTCTTGTGTTACAATTATTGTCAAATATAGACACTGACAATAATTGTGTTTTATCCTTCTGCTAAGTATGTTTATGATGTATAATGTCAATTTAATTGAACACTAGAATTGCATAATAGATTCTTGTACATCCCTCCCGCTAAGAACTGGTAAGAGCAACACATGAATGATGCAATCTGCACAGACCGGCGTTCCGCGCACATACACTGCACTTTCAGTGTCTGATTTCTGACATGCCTGGCCTAAATCATCTAATAAATAAGGACAACAGACAAAATTAAACAAAATTTCTAGGACTTTATAGACTTCGGTTTAGCATGGGATAACCATATGGAATTTATTTATTTATTTATTTATTTATTTATTATATTTATTTATGTATTTAATAACTTAAATATTTAATAATTTATTTATTTAATAATTTACTTATTTAATAATTTACTTATTTAATTACTTACTTATTTAATCACTTACTTATTTAATAAATTAATTAATTTATTTATTTATTTACTGTATTTATTTAATTATTTTACAGGGCAAAGCCCAAATTAAATAGACAGTACAAATATTTGCTTAGAACATAAAATTATATATTGTATGAAAAAAGAGATGAAAAACAGATACAAATGCAAAGTACAAGTGTAAATACAAATGAAAAATGAGAAAAGAAAAAACAGACAAATAGATACTACCTAAATTAAAGATACAGGTATTGATATAAATGAAAAATACAAAATAAAAATAAATGAAAAATGGATAAATATAACGATTTAAAATGTGTCTGTAATTGGCAAATTATAGAGTAACAAATAGATAGCAATATTATTTAAAATCAACTACCGTCAGTATATTAATAAAAAAAATTGGTAAAAACGTAATACGGCGAACGCTAAGCTCCGCCCACGACCCCTTCCACTTTTCCCCTACTAGCTCATCACACACGCTACGTGATAGGCTAGTGTTGTGTCCAATGCACATTTCATGTGGGTGGGGATAACTTCCCCTACTGGCGTTCGCCGTATTACGTTTTCGCCAAAAAATTTATGTTTCGTGTAAGAAATGCTGAAATCTAGATCCAATATTTTACATATTTCATTGAATTTTGAACACATTTTTAACACCGGTGAATTTTTATGTGCTGAAGTGTTTGGTATGTTTATAATGTAACCATTGACGATTTCTTAAATGTGATGTTCTAGCGTTAAGCTGGATTTGTGATAATATTTCGCTATTATCCAGTAGACCGTTGAATATTTTATACAGTAAAAGTTGCTCAGCAAGTAATCTACGACTTGCTAGAGACATTAAGTTAAATTCATCAAGTAGATTGTTGTACGAAATTTTGTTATGGAAGGCCGAATAATGAAAAATTTTTTTTAAATAAAGATATCTTGAAAATCGTTTTTTGAATTTTCTCAATTTGATTAGTATATGATTTACAAGTGGGGACCAAATTATTTAGGCATATTCCAATTTAGCGCGAACATGACACTTAAAAAGAAGTGTCAAAGTCGAAGTGTATATACACAAAGCCCATATTTATTCAGCGTTTAATTTCTACTTGAGTGTCATTTATATTTGTTACTGTTGCTTCAAGGTATTCGAATTTTTTCACCTTTCAGAGGATAAATTTCCAATTCCAATTTTTGTATTTCCATTTCGTACTATGTTATGACCACGAGTTATAATAATAATAATAATAATAATAATAATAATAATAATAATAATAATAATAATAATTTTTTCATTCCAAAGACCGTACAATGCAGCATAGGAAGATGTCATGTTAAAAAAAACATTTAAATACCAGAAAAAGATTTACAAGTAAGCAATATGTTCATAAGTTACATACAAGGAAATAATCACATTTTATAATATTATATAGACAATTCTCCTTAAAAGGTATACAGCTATATAGAGTTAAGATACTCTCTAATATTATACAGAGTGTTTCAAAAATACGGGGCATAATTTCAGGTATGTATTTCCCACATGTAGACAATCAAAATAGTTCATTACAACATGTGTCCGGAAATGCTTTATTTCCGAGTTATGGCCTTCAAAACATTGAAATTCACCGGAACGTTTTTCTTTCCGCAGGTCGTTGCCGTCAAAGGAGACATTAAGAGGGCACTCTGACAGTTCATTCCGAGGCGAAGGTTACATTCAGTGTTGTGTAGGCGTTAGACTGTGCGATATGTATTCAAATCAAACAGACTTACGGGGCAGGCGTACACAAACTTCCTGGAAAACACCATACCTCATGTTTTAGAAGACACTCCACTGATCAATCGTCAACACATTCACTTCTTGCATGATGGCGCTCCTGCACACTTCAGTCGTACGGCTCGCCGGTACTTGGATCGAAGGTTTCCTGATCGATGGATAGGTAGGGTGGCCCAATTGCTTCGCCTCCACGCTCACCTGATCTGAACCCTCTCGATTTCTACTTGTGGGGCCATTTAAAATCATTGGTTTATTCGTCTCCGGTGCCTGATTTGGAATCCCTTCGGAATCGAATTGTGGCATGTTCTGAGGACATACGCAATACTCCTGGAGTTTGGGATCGTGTTCGCAGGTCAATGAGACATCGATGTGAGGTCTATATTCAAGCAGGAGGTGGACATTTTGAACATCTTCTGTAATGACAACGACCTGCGGAAAGAAAAACGTTCCGGTGAATTTCAATGTTGTGAAGGCCATAACTCGGAAATAAAGCATTTCCGGACACATGTTGTAATGAACTATTTTGATTCTCTACATGTGGGAAATACATACCTGAAATTATGCCCCGTATTTTTGAAACATCCTGTATAGTGACAAGTCTATTAATTTATTTTTAATTTCTTTCTTAAAAAGCCTCAAGCTTAAATGTCTTAACATTGTCGGGTAAAACATTACATAACTTTTTACAAATCTTTAAAAAGCTGCTATTAGTAGTAGTGAAGTTACATTGTCCTTTTCTTAAATCATTTTTATGCCTTGTAGAGTAGCTATGCACTGAGCTATTTGTAGTGAAATTATTAATATTTGTTTGTACATACATTAAACAACTTAAAATATACAAAGACGGTACAGTTAAAATTTCAAGTCTCCGAAATAAAGGTTCACAATGTGTACGGTTATCAACATTACAAATTATTCTTACTGCCCTCTTTTGTAGTTTCAATAACTTTATTATTTTAGGATCATTACCCCAAACTATTATTCCATACGGCAGATGGCTATGGATATAAGTTAAGTATAGTATACGGATTTTAGCACTTCAGCACTAACATTTGGTTTCAATTTCCATAACATAAAAATATCTTTGTTGAGTTTCTTAGCTAGTATGTCAATATGGCAGTCCCATTTAAGTGTAGATTGCATATGCACTCCTAAAAATTTAACAGATACTTTACAATTGATTCTATTGTTTAAGGAAAACTCTAAGTTCTGTATCTTCTCTTTGTTTAAGCAAAGAGAATTAGCTGAACACCAATCTTCTATTTTTCGGCTGATTGCATCAAGATCATTAATAATTTTCAATCTATCTTATCCAGTAATTCTTATAGCAAGATCATCCGCATATTCTTTGTCGAATTCTATACTCAGGTAAAAAGATACAAATGACTCTACCTAATTCTGTATTGGAATTATAAATTCATCGAACAGTTCGTCACACCGACAAATGCACTTTAAACGTAGGCATATGTCTTGCATTTGATCATGAACAAAGTACACCCACTGGAGGTTGTGGTCCTAGTAATAATGTGTCTAAGCTGATTTTTCACGTGACGGGTTGGTTTCCTTCAAGATGCGTAACTGTGCACCAGCAGGTCCATCTCTCGTTAGAGGACACATAAAAGAATACGTCACACGACTTACGCAACGGTGCCATTGCTTGTTGACTCTGTCAAGGTAGCACCTGTTTCACCAAGGTGACTCTGAACATAATATCAACTCATTACATCAGATTGTCTGCAATCATACGCGTTGTTAATTTCGTCTGAAAAAATGTGGTATTCATCGATTCCGTCAAAGCATTTGATGTTTTTAATATTTAATATAATTACAGATAATTGTTTGCAAATCTAGTCTTTCAGGTAAAGCTTCCTGTAAAGCACATTTGAATAATTTTAAGGGAAAAATCGTTCCGGGTCCCGGGATCGATACCCGGCCCCGGAACGATTTTTCCCTTGAAATTATTACAGATAATTGTTTGAAAATCTAGTCTTTCAGGTAAAGCTTTCTGTAAAGCAGATTTGAATAATTTCAAGGGAAAAATTGTTCCGGGGCCGGGTATCGGTCCCGGGACCTCTGGTTGAACGTACCAGCGCTCTGCCAACTGAGCTACCCGGGAACTTCACCCGACACCGTCCCAACTTTTCCCTTTATATCCACACAACTCGCGTAGGCTGACGAAACGCCAGAGACCCACATCGAGTGCACACAAACTCTGTGTGACTTGGAATTGTGGTTTTCTGTTCGCGTACACAGTGACGTATATATTATGTAAATCTAGTCTTTTAGGTAAAGCTTCCTGTAAAGCAGATTTGAGTAATTTCAAGGGAAAAATTGTTCCGGGGCAGGGTATCGATCCCGGGACCTCTGGTTGATAATTGTATATATTATAACTCTTGATGTATGAGAAAGCCAATGTCTACCTACTTAGATATAACAAGCGGAGCAAGTCCTCTGCAATCGGCAAGCATCATGTTTAAGTACAGCATGACAGTCAAGGAATATTATGAACGGTAAAAAATTAATCATATAGGAATGGGTATTAAGAGTTGTTAATTAATAAAAACTGAATCTGATACGACGTTAATACAAGTTAATTTAATTTTATATAATATATGTATAAAATACAACAATAAATAAATAAAATAAATAAATAGAAAAGCGAATAAATAAATAAATAAATAAATAAATAAATAAATAAATAAATAAATAAATAAATAAATAAATAAATAAATAATTAAATAAATAAATAAATAAATATTACCTTAAACTCTCCAACAATATCCTTAATATTAGGGCCGTTTCCAAGGCGTTGAATAAAATTTACTTTGTGATAAAGACTCAGACGTTAGAGCCTCATATAACCAAACTGATGAACAAAAAAAGCATACAGAGATATGGCGCACATTGTAGTTAAAGCTAGTTAATGACAGCAATGATTTTCCTTTATATTCACAGGATAAATGAGATTTGTGTTACTTTTCATTATGGGATCAACATAGTCAATTTCACTTAAACTAGAAATTATGTACTTTTATACTTTTGAAAATGTTACGGATTACTTTTATTTTTTGCATACAATCGCATTATACGTGCTTAAATACCATTAGAAACAAGATCAATATGCTTTGAAAGAAAGTACTTAAGCAATTATTGTATTCCTGTAAATCTAGATTTCAGGTTTAGCTCCCTGTGAAGCTGATTTGAATAATTTCAAGGGAAAAAAATTGCTCCGGAGCCGGGTATCGAACCCGGGACTTTCGGCTAAACGTGCCAAGGCTCTACCAACTGAGCTACCCAGGAACTCTACCAGACGCCGACTCAATTTCTCCCTTTATATCCACAGACCTCAAAGTGGGCTGACAACCGTCAAGCAACCAACATACAAATATAATAATAATAATAATAATAATAATAATAATAATAATAATAATAATAATAATAATAATAAAAAATTTATTTATTTAATCTGGCATAGCTGAGGCCAGTAGGTCTTCTCTTCCGCCCAGCCAGACTCTAATTCTAATTGAATACAATTGCTTACATAGTTATTACATTAATATCTAGACCATAAAACAACATGAAAGTAAATAATAGAAGTTGGATATGTAATGTTAGTGTGACAATAATAAAATTGGTAAGAAATAGTTATAATAATAATAATAATAATAATAATAATAATAATAATAAATAATTTATTTATATAATCTGGCATAGCTGAGGCCAGTAGGCCTTCTCTTCCGCCCAGCCAGACTCTAATTCTAATTGAATACAATTGCTTACATAGTTATTACATTAATATCTAGACCATAAAACAACATGAAAGTAAATAATGAAAGTTGGATAACTAATGTTATTGTGACAATAATAAACATTGGTAAGAAATAGTTATAATAATAATAATAATAATAATAATAATAATAATAATAATAATAATAATAATAATAATAATAAATAATTTATTTATATAATCTGGCATAGCTGAGGCCAGTAGGCCTTCTCTTCCGCCCAGCCAGACTCTAATTCTAATTGAATACAATTGCTTACATAATTATTACATTAATATCTAGACCATAAAACAACATGAAAGTAAATAATGAAAGTTGGATAACTAATGTTATTGTGACAATAATAAACATTGGTAAGAAATAGTTATTATAATAATAATAATAATAATAATAATAATTTTTTATTTTTATTTTTATTTTATTTTTTTTTATTTAGAATATTAACGTGCAAAAACAACAGCACAAGGCCAATTACAGTTTTGCACGATACAAAACAGAACAAAACAACAAATAATGATGAGAATGAATGATAGAAAATGGCAATGAGATGAAATACAAACAATATAATGGTCTACATCAATCATTGATCAAATAATAATTATAAAATTATAAAATTAGTACAATGAGAATTGAAATAATGGAATGGTCTACATGAATCAATAGACCAAATGCAAGAAATATATGGACAAATAATTATTAAAATTAGATCAGTGAGTTAAAACTCAAAGATATACTACACATTAAATGGATCCAAGTTGAATCCATGCAAATTAGCATATTTAATGCATCTGCAGACCGGAGAGAGATTTAGGATTCTTATTATAAAACAATTTATGAAATCTTAAACCATTAGCAGGAATACGAAGACTGATATTGCTTATGAAAGATTCACAATCAATATCACCCTTAATGACTTTACAAAAAAATAAATAATCAAGATCCTGACGTCTGGTGAACAAACTACCGCAATTGAAATAATTGCATTTAATCTCATAGTTATAATCGGAATTTGGTAAAAATCTATAAGAACACAAGGAAATAAATTTTCTTTGGATATTCTCCAATTTAGCCGAGTCAGTGGAAGTAATGGAGTTCCATACAACAGATGCATATTCAAGCTTGGATCTAACCAACGTATAGTATAAAATTAATAAACACATAGGAGTGGAAAAAGAATAAGTTATAGACCTAATTAGACCAAGCATTCTTAACGAATGGGTATAAATATATTGCACATGATCATGGAAATATAATTTTGAATCAAGTAGGACACCAAGATCTCTAATACAATCTTTCCTAGTAATTACGACATTACTGAGAGAATAGTTAAATTTTAGGGAGATAGTTTTCCGAGAAAAGGAAATAACAAAAGTTTTGGATTGATTAATTTTCATTCCATTTTCAACAGACCATTGTGAAATTGAATTAATGTCATTTTGAAGAATTTGACAATCAACCAAACTATTAATGTTGCGAAAGATTTTGAGATCATCCGCAAACAAAAGGCAGCTAGAACTTATTCTTTTACTTATATCATTTATAAATAATAAAAATAAGAGAGGTCCCAAAGTAGACCCTTGAGGAACACCGCATAAACTATTAAATGGAACCGAGAGAGAATTACCTAGTCGAACACAAGACTGTCTATCTGTTAAATAATTTTCAAACCAATTAACGTAGTTAGTGGAGAGACCAAAATTACTTAATTTATTTAATAAAATTTTGTGAGGAACAACATCAAATGCTTTGCTAAAATCAAAATAAATTGAGTCAATTTGACCTTGATTTTCAACAATAGGCATTATGAGATTAAGATAGGAAACTAAATTAGTAGTAGTAGATTTCCCTCTTGTAAATCCATGTTGGGCCGAATTGATCTTATTTTTAACATAAAATGAAATGTGTTTGTGGATAATTTTTTAAAAAATTTTAGAAAAATTGTTTAGGATAGAAATGGGTCTATAATTAGTAACACTGTTTTTATTACCATTTTTGAAAACTGGAATAATGGATGCTTCCTTCCAAAGTGACGGGTAAATTCCTGTTTTTAAGCTAAGATTGAACAAAAAAGTTAAAACAGGCAAGAAAATATTAGAGCAACCCTTGATTATAAAATTAGGAATGCTATCAGTACCTTTACATTTATTAGGCTTTAGCTTTTTAATAGCTTTATTTACATCATCGAATGTAATATTAGGCAGGGACAAACAGTCAGTAATATTAGAATCATAAGTAATGAAATTAGAGTTACAATTTTGTTGAACAGACTTAAATTGACTAGCAAATGCATTTGCAATTTCTTTTTCATCTGTGATGTGAACGCCATTTATTATTAGTTCTGTGGGATTACTATTAGTTTTTCGAAAAGTTTCTACATATTTCCAAAATTTATTTGGTTCATGCTTTAGGTTATCATCAATTGATTGTAACCATTTGAATTTATCAGATTTAATCATGGCTTTGACTTGTTTTCTAAGATTAGAAAAAATTTGATAATGATGATCAGTTTTATATTTTTTGTAATTTTTATGAGCTTTATTTTTTTCTTTATAAGCTGACGTAAATCGTTTGAAAACCATTTAGGATAGTGCGATTTTTTAACAAAGGTGACAGGGACACAAAGGGATATAGCATTGTTTATAATTTGAGACAAGGAATTTGCAGCAGTGTTTACATCAGTAGTCTGATATATGCTAGTCCAATCATAATTGTATAGAATAGAATAAAGGTTCAGATAATCACCTTGAGAATAATTTAAATAAGAACTGATTAGAGAGTGCTCCGGTAACGATAATTTTACTTCAATATAAATAGAGATAGATGGGTGATAAGTATCCTCTAAAACTAGAGTGATCGGCAAGTTTAACTGTACTGTTTTTATCATTAGTAAAAACCAAATCAAGAAGCTCTTTACTCGTAACGGTAGAGTTAATTTTAATTAATCCAAGAAGGCAGGACGAGGAATATAAATCCTTAGCCTTAATTTTAGAGTAATAATGAGTATCATTAAGATTAGAACCAGTTGACCAGTCCATACCAGGAGTATTAAAATCACCAAGGATTAGTATTCTAAAATTATGAGTGTCGAGATTTTTTTCAAGAAAATTAAGATAAGATTTTAAGTGAATGTGATCTGTATCAGGAGAGAAATAATGGTTACCTAATAACAGATTAAAACCATCAGTCATTCTAAGTTCAACCCAAACACATTCACTAATAATTTCTAAGTCAAAACGTCTTTTTGTAAAAGGTAACTGGTTGCTAATCGCTGTTAGGACACCACCACCTCTTTTTTTGTTAGTGTCTTCAAACAGTCTATCTGCACGAAACACAGTATAGTTATTTGGAAATAAATTAGAATTAATAACTGACTCAGATAACCATGTTTCAGTGAGACAGATAATGAGATCATTATTACTCACTATATTCTGAAAAATTTCATCAACTTTAGTGTTAAGTCCACGAACATTTTGGTAGAAACTCTCGAGATGATTAATAGAACTGAACATTGAAAATGAGAGCGAGCAAGACTAAGACTAAGAGGCATTTCCCTGAGAATCAACAGAGTTCGAATTAGCAGAATGCGCAAAGTGCTGCTCAGGCTTTAATTTACCATAAAATGGTGCAATTAGGCAACCAGCAGGCCAAACTTCAGGTTTGTTAATGGAATCGAAATCCCTCACATCAACAGTGATGTGAAAGGAAGAATATGATAGATATTTGGTTTTTAGTTTAGTTACAACAAGAGATCTTAGCTGAAGTTGATTCTTCAGGGAGTCCTCTATACTGTTTGTGTTGACTTTGGAACTAAATCTCGAAACAAATAGAGATTTAGTTTTAATTCTCTCAGGGGCCATTTCAATGCTACTCATGGCCAATGTTCCAACTTTAGGTTCTCTTTTTTTATATTTTTTGCGAGTAACTAATTGAAAACCATCAGATACGTTGGCAGAAGTTGAAGCATTGGCCTGATTTAGTTCAATATTGTTATGTCTATCATTAGCAGGAGGAGTTGTTGACACAGATTTGCTTGTTGCTGACGCATCAGAATTGCAAGTATGCAAGTTGTCAGCAGCTTTGTTCACAGACACTACCTTGCTATATGATTTCTTAATGGGGTCATTAGACTGACCCATAGGAGAAATACTATGAGATGATTTCGGGGGGCAGCACCCCTTTGATAACATTTCTGCCATTTGGACATTTAGGATCGAATTTTCATTAGCAAGTTCAGCGTAAGACTTCCTAGGGCCCTTAGCTTGCACAGATTCATATTGCATTGATTCAGAAGGGACATTACCCTTTTTAGTGAGTACATTAGAATTAGTTTTCACAAAAATTTCTGCCACCTGAATTTTCAGAGCCGCATTTTCGTTCTTAAGTTCTATCATCTCCTTTTGGAGACTCTTCACATATTCCAAAATGTCGCTCACTGTGTCCAGAATGTTCACACTATTTAAACGAACAGTTTCAACCTGGACGGAAAGTGAATCTACTGAAGGCAGGCTCGGTAGGTTGAGATCCCTTGAAGGTGAAACGACTTTCTTTGTAGGTGAGATCACCTTCTTCTCACCTGGAGCAGTAGGACGCACTGGCGTGTTGTCCCCCTGTGTTGATTTCATTGCACTCACACACTTTTTACACTTAAAAATAGAACTGCCACTCTGCATATATATATCATACTCGGCCTCACCAATATTTAGGCAATCGAGATGATAACGAAGACCACAAGGCCCTGCACACTTCAGAAACTTTTGCCTTCCAAAGAAAGGCAAGTTACACACAAGACAGACGTCTTTACTAGGCGCCATATCCAAATTACAACTTCGATGCACCTGCTGTACGTGCAAGTTACGGGAGCTACACGCACACACAACCTAACAGCATGACGGCTCACGACCGAATGTAATAGTAATAATAATAGTAATAATAATAGTAATAATAATAATAGTAATAATAATAGTAATAATAATAATAATAATAATAGTAGTAATAATAGTAATAATAATAATAATAGTAGTAATAATAGTAATAATAATAATAATAGTAGTAATAATAGTAATAATAATAATAATAATAATAATAATAATAATAATAATAATAATAATCTATGAACAAGGATAATATGATTAGATTAGATAGATTAGATTAGATTTTATTAGATTTTATTAAAGTCATGAGTATTATACAAATGCTATGGACATAGCCATAATAAAACAAAACAGAGTGAATAAGATTATATTAGAAACATAAGTTATTAACGGAGGACTCAAAGTATTCACTAATACTATAAAAGGAATGATTAATCATCCAGCATTTTAAAACATTCTTAAATGTGTTATAGTTAACAGTGTGTGTAGACTTATGTAATCTATTAAACAGAATCCTGCCATGGACATAAATTGTTTTTTAGTTGTTTCCAGTCGAATATTAGATTCAGTCAATTGGAAATTGTATCTTGTATTATAATTATGATGATCAGATCTGTGATAATAATTTGCTAAATTTTTCTTTACCTTCAGCAAAGAGGTGAAGATGTAAAGATTAATAAAAGTCGGAATAGCCTCATTTATGAATAATGGCTTACAGTGCGCTCATAAGGAGAACCAGTTAAAATACGTAAGGCTTTTTTTGTAGGAGGAGAACATTAGATACACTGGAACTATTTCCCCATACAGAAATACCATAGGTTAATATACTACTGAAGAAGGCAAAATAAGCACTTCTTACATATGTGAGTAGATATTAAGGTGATGGTGGATCGGAAAACAGAAATGTAAAAGTTCACCGTAACTATGAATTGTAAAGTTGGTTGACTAATAAATATCATATCATATACCATCATCATCATCATCATCATCATCATCATCATCATCATCATCATAGAAAACCCGTACTATCCTCAAGCCTATTTTTACTACTGCGAATGATAGATGAAGTGGGGATAGTGGCGTGTGTTGGTGGAATGATAGAGGGAAACGGGAGTATCCCGAGAAAAAACTCTCTGCAATATCTGCTTTGTCCATCACAAATTCCATCTCGACCTAGCCGGGGATCGAACCCGAGCCTCCTAGATGTAAGGCCAACGCGTTAGAACTGTAGCTACAGACGCGGACTTGCTACTTTGTACATAGAGAATGTGTTTGTTTGGGATGCACGATCGATAAAAGCCAGCGAACCAGCTTTACAAGTTAAGGAATTTCTGGTGTGGGCTCTTTATAAAGATTTAAAAGTCGGAAATTAGAGGAGTGAGGATGGCGTTCCCCGGAAAATTTCCGTACTTGAACGTTGAGTGTATTATCGCGTGAACGAACCGAATAGTGGTTGTTGTGAGGAGAACGTCTTCAGTCATAAAGAGACGTCACACAATTGGATGGAAGTCGGCTGTTTTGTGTCTGTTAGCGTGAAGACATACTGAGGCCGGCAATAAACAGATTTAGTTCCGCGCTGCCAAGGACTCCCCAGTACAGACAAGTGTGTGCGTAATGCCATGTGTGAGCTCGCATTATGCAAACGGGGACGTGTGAACGACAACAGAGTTGTCTTGGCACTGCTCTCAAGGTCGGGTGATGTTTGCACACATGATGCTTTAATCTTTAATATTTAGGTCTCTTACTGCTTTTCTCATCCAGTCTGCTTTCAAAAAAACTGAATGTTAGAATTTATAGAACAGTTATTTATTTATTTATTTATTTATTTATTTATTTATTTATTTATTTATTTATTTATTTATTTACTCTGGTGTAGTTAAGTCCATCAGGCCTTCTCTTCCACTACACCAGGATTACAAATACAATAACAGAAATAAACAGAAAAAAAATACACTATATACAAAGTAAAGCTACACAAGAAATAAAGAGAGAGAGAGAGAGAGAGAAAAAAACACTATAAACAAAGTAAAGTCTCACAAAAATAAACACAGGTTGCAGTCACACAAACTTTAAATGAGTGATAGTAGTACATTATGCAACGAGCCTATAATGAAGGTAATTAAGAAGTGAGTATGGATATTTATGAAACGAGCGCAAGCGAGTTTCATAATTTTCATACGAGCTTCTTAATTACCATTATAGGCGAGTTTCATACGACTTTTTATGCTCGACCATATTTCTAACTTGATATTATTGATTTTATTGTATCTGACCTGGAGCAATGTCCCGTATGATGTGAGATGTGCGCAGACGCGAAAGTATTGATTTTTTTCCGAGGAACAGATGTCCACATTGACATTGCTAGGTCATAAGAACCTACAGAGATAACATTGAAATTAAATTAGACATCGAAAAACGAGATGACAAATTGTATTTATTTGAATATTATTTACAATTAACGCTAATTATTATAGTAACAGAACATAACCTTCTGCGACAGTATTGGATTTCCAGCCTCCGTGACTTTTCGCTAATTCTCTTTCGATTGCATATCCGAGAATAATCGATACTTGCGGTTTTATAATGGTAGAAAGCTGACCTGTCATTGGCTGAACAGTTGTAACCTGAGTCGTCATTGGCTGAAAGACCTGACCTTTAATGAGTAGGTGTACTTTAATGACATGCATTAAAGGTCTGCTACCAGGTGTATAATTACTCATTTCGGCATGGTCGAGCATAAAGTATCATAATTAATTCTATCCTAACTAATTAACTAACTAAACAAGAAACTTGCAATTTTAATCTAGATTAAAAAAGAAAAAAAAAACACAAATCAACACTTCTAGCAATACCTAAAAACATTAACTAAGACAAAATTTGCCAATGTAATTTTGAATTGTGATAAAGTCCAGCAGTCTCTGACGTCATTAGGTAACGAATTCCAGAGGCGACGTATTTCTACAGTATAGGAAGATGAGTATAAAGACGTTCTATGATGAGGGATAGAAAGAAGTGCTTGATGTCGGTTTCGAAGAGTTGTAAGAAATTGAAAGCGCGATAACAGATAATTCGGAGTAGAAGTATGCATGATTCTAAACAGAAGAGACAGTGAATGTATTGTTCTTCGTTCCTTCAGACGCACCCATGAAAGTAACTGGAGGGAAGGTGTTATATGGTCAAATTTACGAGTATTGCAGATGAATCGTATGCACACATTATGAACATGTTGTAGTCTCTCAGCTAAGAGTGAACTTACATTAGTTAGCAAGGAATCGCAATAATCAAAATGGGGCATTATGAGCGTCTGAATATACGTAGAGAAGAATAAAGAAGTGTATGTGGTATGTGTGGACCTAGAAAAGATGTTTGACAGAGTGGATTGGAATAAACTGATGGGGATCCTGAAGAAAACTGGAGTGGATTGGAAAGGGAGGAAGCTGTTCAGTAACCTTTATATGAAAAAACGACTCAGAGTCTGGATAGGAGAAGAAATGTCAGAAGGAAGTGAAATAGGAAGGGAAGTACGACGAGGATGGCTTTTATCCCTACCCTGTTCAACATCTACTTGGAGGATTTAGTGAAGAACTGTTATACATCTTGATTACACAACTTTTAACACTGTATCACTTCGGAATATGTATGATAAGAACTTTCTTGTGTTAAATTTTAACGTACCTTGTTAACACGTTTCGACCTATTTTCGGTTATCTTCGGAACTGGTCGTTGTTGGTATTGGCGCCTCTTCTTTCTTGTGTGAGTGCGTTCGTAGTGTAGAGTCAAAGAGTGTATACTACGAACGCACCCACTCAAGAAACAAGAGGCGCCAAGACCAACAACGACAGTCCCGAAGATGACCGAAAATAGGTCGAAACATGTTAACAAGGTACGTTAAAATTTAACACAAAAAAGTTCTTATCATACATATTCCGAAGAACTATTTTCAGAACATGGGAGGAGTGATAGTAGGAGGAAGAAGAATAAAGTGCATAAGATTTGCTTATGATATGGCGTTGTTAACAGAAGAGGAGATGATACTAAGGGATATGCTACCGGAGCTAAATGACAGCTGTGAGCAGTATGGAATGAAGATAAATGCAAATAAGACGAAGTACCTGATCATAGGAAGAAAAGTGAAGAAAGTATACTTGCGAATCCTAAATGAAGCAGTAGAGCAGCCTTGGCGAAAATGTGACTCACGAGAACATTGTGGCTCGCAATGATAGCTGTGCATTTCTCTTACTTCCTGCCTTCCCCAACCCCCACCCTCTCACTCAGTGGAATCAAACTCCGTTCCATTTGTATTTGTCTCTGACCTACGAGTGGCGTATCGTCGCAATGTCTCTGTCGAAACCATGTACCTCTACAAAAACGAAAGTTTCAAGGAGGATTAGAGGACGCATTTTTTTGCTGCCAATATGAAGAGAATATTAAATATGATTTGTTCACAAGTATTACGAGGAAACGGTTGTATAACATAAAACGGAATTATACGACATGTCACTCATGAAACATTAAAAGGTGAAGTATGATTATTTATTATTATTATTATTATTATTATTATTATTATTATTATTATTGTTATTATTATTATTGTTATTATTATTATTATTATTATTATTATCTCTGTACGTCGATCCTTTTTCAGCAGATATACGAATAATGCCGTTAGATCTTCAATTATTTAAACTCACAGATTTACAATGTGATGTTAAATGAAAGCTAGATGTAAGGACTTGACAAATGTTGAACTTTTCAAATCTTTGCCAAAAAATGAATATCCGAAGCTTCGTTCTTTCGCTTGCTCTGTTGAAGCCATGTTGACTACAACTTACGTTTGTGAAAAATTATTTTCAAGAATGAAAAAAGTAAAAACCAAATTTAGATCACGACTGACAGACAAATACCTTCGTGATCAACTACGACTGGCAGTAAGTGACATAATTCCTGATTTTGAAACTCTGTCGCAGAGACATTCTGAAGACAATTAATAGGTTGTGATAATGTGTCCTATGTTTTTTTTTTGTTAATTTCTTTCTTCGTTACACGTACTAAACATTAGTTTGTAACCTTATACTATATAAAATTATATTTGAGTGCTTGACATAAGGAAAATGAAATCCGTTAATAAGTCAGACAGTTGCTTCACTTCCCCTTCGAGTGTCCGCCTCCCTCCATAGATGCTATGCACGTTGCAGTGCTCCGGCGCACGATCACATTTTCGCCACGGCTGCTCTAGCGACTAGACCACCGTAGCGACACTTTTAATGTTATAATAATAGATAATAATTTGGACAATACTGTATTCTTCTTTTCTGGCTGAGTGAAATGGAAATCCTAATAGCGTTAACTCCGTAAGAATAAATAAATAAGTAAATAAATAGGTACAGTAAGCTCTATATAATAAATAAATATAATAAATATATACATATAAATATGCATTATATAATAAATATATAAATAAATATGTATTATACAGTGAAACATGATATCTTAATTGAGAAATTAGACTTATTAGGAATCAAAGGTAATGCTCTAAACTTAATAAAATCGTATCTTACGATAGAATTCAAATAACGAAAATTGGCAATTATTCAAGTGAACCTTCAATTATTAATATAGGTGTTCCCCAAGGCACAGTTCTAGGCCCTATTCTACTTATTATATATATTAATGACTTATTAAAAATTGACTTACAACAATACAATGGTGTTCACTATTCTTATCCAGATGACACAGTTTTACTTTTTGGTGGAAAAACCTGGTATGATGCATATACTAACTAAAATAATGGACTTAAATTAATAAAAAAAATGGTTTGACATAAATTATCTTTCTATCAACGAAAATAAAACCGTAATTATTCCATTCTCATTATCTGAAAAATGTAACAAACCTCTTACATCTATATTAAGTTACATAATTCTGATTGTTGTCTTATACAGTGTAAATGTCCGATTATTAAAGAGTCCTCTGAAGTTAAGTATTTAGGCATAATTTTCGATAATCATTTAAAATGGAACCAACACATTAATTACCTTTGTAATAAATTACGTAAAATAGTATATTATTTTGTTTTATTGAGGAATTACTTGTCAATAAGTTTATTACGCACAATATATTTAGCTTTATTTCAATCGGTAATTATGTATGGAATTATAGGATGGGGTAGCTCATTTAAATCCAATTTTAATCCACTTTATTTATTACAAAAGAAAATAATTAAAATATGTCTTCATAAACCTATTGATTTTCCATCTCAAAATTTGTTTTTAGACTTTAATGTACTTAACGTAAGACAAATTTATTATATTGTATTAATAAAATTCATACATAAAAATCGAAATAATTTTGAATTGTATTCTCATAGTTATGAAACAAAAGGTATGAATTATTTAAGATTGTTTGAACCAAAATGCAACACTGTTACAGTATTTAATCATAGTAGTAATTTAGGCCCAAGAATATATAACAAATTTATATTTAAATATCCTAATCTTGTCAATTCTAATAGTTCTAGTATTAAATTTAAAAAGTTATGTATGGATTTTATAAAAAAAAATTGAAAAATTGTAAATTTAAATTTATATACTATAATTGCACAGTAGACATAAGACAAATTGTATTGTATATTATTAATTTCAATTCAGGATTCCGCCCCTGAGCACGAGTTCTACTCTTTCAGGGGCGATCTAAAGTTTTTCTGTATATATTATATTTTATGTTACAATTATTAGCAAAATAATAAATAAATAAATAAATATAATAAATAAATTATAATAATAAATATATTATAATAATAAATATATTTGAGTCGTAGCCGAAAAAAGGTAAAATACAGGACACATGACACTGCTGATATTATAGTGTTAACTTTGCGTTATATAAATATGTAATTATTTTCAGTTTTAAGTTTTTTAATCGTATTTGTACACTGTAACACATTTAAACACATATTGAAATTCCTCTCTTTTTTTTTTTTTTTTTTTTAGTAAATGTCATAATATCTAATATAATTTAACACACGTTTATATGCGGAGGTCATATTTACTGCATCAGGTTTCAATAGCTGATTAATTTATTTCGAATTTCATTACAGATCCACTTTTTGACATTAAACGATTACAAAAACATATTCGCTAGCGTTTGCTCACTGTTGATTACATTAAGTTTACATTCCATAATGAAACATGCAATTTGTTATCATCAGAGAGAAGACAAAGTAAATACGGACCTAGTTATATACCAATTATACCATTGATATAGTTTTGTGCAGATAATTTTTTAATTAGCAATGTCATATTTGTATGGCCAAACAAGTAATTAGATGTGTTGGATAGCATTTAATTACACGCGTTGAAATTTAATTACTAATTCCACTTCGCTAAAAGTATTGTTCTGAGATTTTGTTTTTCTTGTTAAAATTGAAAGAAATGTTCGTTATTAAGATGTGCGCTATACAGATTGATGCATAATTATGTCCACCTTCCATCCATTTAATACAAATTAATGCGATTAGATGAGGGAATCTACGTACATTGAAATGGTAGTCCTATCGTAAGAATTACGTAAGAAGACTTTTACGTAAACGTATGGAAAAAATCATCATAACTCTACTAATATTTAAGTATGTATGTGTGTATTTATTCACACTGCAGTGGGTATATACCCGGTGGCAGTGGTAACTAATTACACTCAATAATGACAATAATAAACTTATTAATTAAAATAAATTTAATAATAATACTAATAATTAATACTAACAATATTTAATAATAATAACAACAGGGAATATACTAAATTAATTGAAACGATCACTTAAAATAACATTTGAAATAAAAAAACTAATTTGTATCTTAAAACTAAGATCGAACTAAAACCCACGAGTATGATATGTTCATATCTGCACAAGTACCTTTCAAATTACACTCATTTTGCTGTCAACTCACTCACTGCAATTGAACTACGACACATTTCACTGATTCTATCCTGATTTCACTAACACTTAAAAAACATTTCACTGTTCAAATACTATGCACTGCCACTATAAACTATAAAGCTTCACTGACAGGAACACGTTTCACTTACACAGCACACTTCACTGACACGACATACTTCTTCACTGATACAACACACTTCACTGACACAACATAATTCTTCACTGATACAACACTTCAATAACAACATATCATTTACACCCTTTAAATACTGTGTATAATCACAGTCTATTAGTAAGGTTCTTAAGCCTATTTTTAAATACATTTTTTGTTGTTGGTAAAGCCTTTAGTAAGTCTGCAGGTAAAGCATTCCAGTCCCTGATAGTACGATTGAAACTGAAATGCGGAAGAATTTACAGCCATAATTTGATATCATTTCTACAAATTTATAGTCTAATGCAGGGGTTACCAAACGGTGTGTCGCCCAGCCCCAAAGAGTGTGTCGCGAAATTTTGGAATTGAAAAATAAATTTTATGCCATCCAGAAAGTCTCTTTGCAACGCATTTTTTATTTACAACGAAGTCTTTGATATGGTACATTTTTATTTTGAGACAGACTTTACCAATGTAACGTGAACACCTGCAACAATGCTTAGTTTAATTTTTCTGCTTGGCGATAATTCGAATGAAACAATGCTTAGTAATTCGTTTACGCTTCTCACTTAGTAATATTTTAGAATCGTCAGAACTTATTGGTCAGTTTCAGTACAGTATATACGTGTGAGCGGGTGATAATGCGACTATTTTATCAAAAGTGCTTTATTTAGATTTTATCATAGACAAATTTTTAATTCGAAAAAGACAATCTGAATCAAGTTCTGAGTTAGATGACAACAGTACTAATTCAAATAATGTGAGCGAAAATTCCCCTCAAGGTTCACAAAAACGTACTGCGTTTCGTAAATATACTGGGTGTTCAGTTCAAAATGTGTCATGGCTCGCTGTATGCCGTCATGTGGCTAGCTGATGAGCCTAGAGAATTCAATCTTCCTATACTTCCGCAGAGGTGTATAACCTAAGAGGCAGAGAAGTTGCGTAGCAAGTACGGCGTTCATTCTGAAGAGTACGTACCGATACGTACGGTAACACCGGTAGTGGCAGGAATGTGAACTGTTTGGAACTACGTACTGTCGGGATATGGGGAGAGGGTTAAGGCGATTACTTACGTATTTGTTGACATTAACTTCGACGGTCAACGTGGACACGGAGCATTTGATTTGTGTTGTGGAATGTTACCGTACGCAACCGATGACAACAAATACCCTGCGTACGACTTGCCGGCGCAAAACACAGTTCGAAAGAGGTTATGGTAGCACACAGACCGTACAGACCGCCATCTGTTGCTACGACGTTCAAGTAATACCGTACACGTTCTCAAGTTCAGATTGAAGAACGCCTTAAATAATAGGCAACTTCTCTAACATATAAGCTGAAACTCGCTTCAAATCGGTGACCCAACAACAGTGACGTCATGACACACTTTGAAATGAACACCCAGTAGTGATGAATAGTTGCAATATGGTTTTACATGGCGTGGAGATGAATATAAACAAAATCCCGAGTGTTTTATATGCTGAAAGGTTTTGTCAAATCAGTCGATGGTCCTAAATAAATTAAAAATACATTTAGATCTGCCGTTTTCAACGTTATACTTGTGTGAATGAGCATTTTCTATCATAAAACAGTGAAATCTAAACAAAGGAACAGACTACTGCATCTTAAAGATGATTTACGTGCTGGCCTGTCAACCATAAGGCCACGTATAGAGAAACTCTGAAACATTAATTGAAATAGGTGAGTTTTCAAAAAACAATCTTATCGGACATCCAGCATAGAAAGGTTTGGATTTTTGATACATACCTTTGTTTTTTCTAATGCCACTGAAGTTGCAGCTTGTTTTTTTTTTTTGTTTTTTTTTTTTGTTTTTTGTACATATACATATTTTGTATCTTCTGGATCGTCTTTGTTCTCTTGGGCAGTGTTCTTTTGTTATTTTTGGCAGTGGATAGTCTTCTCGATGATTCTCTGTTTGTTTGTATATATTTTATTGGCAGCTGTCAAAATTTACTCCATCCTTTATTTCGCTGTTTATATATATATATATATCCAGAAACCTGTGTCCCTCAACGATCTTAAGACAAACATAGCATTCGAAAATTTGTTAACAGTGAATATTTCATAACATCAATCGGAACTTACTTGCATAACGACCTACAAATACACTCAATTGCGTTTACACATAGAAAAACAGATTTTCTATTTTATATGAAGTTACACTAAATATTCTTTATCTTTCTTAGCATATCATTCAAGCCGTTGTCACATTCACTTGCCTTTGCATGGCACAGATTTCACAACGACTTTCTCCTCCCTTTGCTCATTACAAATTGCTTTTTTGTATTCATAACAATACTATCTTGTTTTCGAATTTTCAATTTATCTTACAAACTTGACACCATGCAGACACGAAAGGTTTTCAGCAAATTTTGACTTCTAAATATGAATTTCACGAATTCTCAAATCTTCACTTAACTTTTATGAATGACATCTGAATATTTAGCTATTCCCATCATATCCTATCATTTTCGAAACTCCAGTTCAGGTAAGAAGAGCTTTTTTTTATATCTCCGGTCCCTGAAAGCTTGTAATAATAATAATAATAATAATAATAATAATAATAATAATAATAATAATAATAATAATAATAATAAAGGTTTTATGCTCGACCATGCCGAAATATAGTAATTATACACCTGGTAGCAGTCCTTTAATGCATGTCATTAAAGTACACCTACTCATTAAAGTACAGGTGTTCAGCCAATGACAAGTCAGCTTTGTACCGTTATAAAACCGCAAATATCGATTATTCTCGGATATGCAATCGAAAGAGAATTAGCGAAAAGTCACGGAGGCTGGAAGTCCAATACTGTCGCAGAAGGTTATGTTCTGTTACTATAATAATTATTGTTAATTGTAAATAATATTCAAATAAATTCAATTTGTCATCTCGTTTTTCAATGTCTAATTTAATTTCAATGTTTTATCAAAGTTAATATTTAGTTTACTCTGTAGGTTCTTATAGGCTATCAAGGTCAATGTGGACATCTGTCCCTCGGAAAAAATCAATACTTTCGCGTCTGCGCACATCTCACAATTTACGAGGTATTGCTCAAGGTCAGTTAGATACAAATAAAATGAATAATTTCAAGTTAGAAATATGGTCGAGCATAAAAAGTCGTATGAAACTCGCCTATAATGGTAATTAAGAAGCTCGTATGAAAATTATGAAACTCGCTTG
Source organism: Periplaneta americana (assembly GCF_040183065.1). NCBI lineage: Eukaryota > Metazoa > Arthropoda > Insecta > Blattodea > Blattidae > Periplaneta > Periplaneta americana. The sequence continues at coordinate 170,918,711 of NC_091122.1, read as the reverse complement.
CGTTCGTTTCATAAACATCCATACTCGCTTCTTAATTACTATCATTATAGGCTCGTTGCATAATGTACTATTGTGTAATCTGGCAGAGTAAAGGAATAAATCGCAATATAGCGAACGCCAGTAGGGGAAGTTATCCCCACCCACATGAAATGTCTATTCGACACAGCACTCGCCTATCACGTAGAGTGTCTTGTGAGCTAGTAGGGGAAAAGTGGAAGGGGTCGTGGGCGGAGTTTCTACGTTCGCTATACTGCGATTTGTCCGAGTAAAGGGCGCAGGACCTTCTCAGCACTCAACCAGGAATTCTAACTCGTTGGTTTACAAAGGAACTCGCCATTGGCCCGTCTACTCCGGAATATAAGACACCATTGGTTCTTGCTTACCCCCTCCACTTTCGCTGAGTTGCTGCAGGCTTGGAGCGAAAAAAAACTTTGCTGCCAAAAATGGCGGCCGCTATTTCAGCCCTGTCGGTCAGCAAGGCGTTCAATGCTGTCGCTATTTCAGGGCTACCTTAGCGCTGTCCCGGCTGAACGCAATCATTGGGCAAAGACTATTTTTTCCCGCGTAACGGTGCTTCATCGAAGGAAATGTATAATAACATTTTTGTTATATTTAACATATAGAATCACCTCTCAAATTTTGGTGAAGAGGTTACCATCCACTCATATATAATAATAATAATAATAATAATAATAATAATAATAATAATAATAATAATAATAATAATAATAATAATTTGAATTGGTAATGGAAATTACGGGAAAACGGCTGAACGGATTTTAATAAATGACCCCTCATTCTGAAGCATGGAACCCAAAGTTTTTCAGAAAAATAGTAGTTTTGAGTGAAATGTAAATTTTTCAACATAATTTTCCTATTTTCTAAAATCCATCTGTCGTCACTAACTAATTTCATTTCAGAATAAAACAAAACACACACTACAGTAAACAATATTACACGAAGGCCATGATCTGCAAGAATGCTGACATATTCAGAGCTCAAATTAAATTGGTTATTAAAAATTTCAAGACTGTAAAATTAATTTACAGGTCTGATTCTGTAGTGCGTAATTTTCTTAGAACAGCTGTGTATTGGATATTAAAAACTACAAAACTTGAGGTGGTTTGATGACATTATTATCATTAGAAATGAAATATTATTATAGTTAATGCCATGCTGTGACTGTTTTTCATTAATTACACTATTAATGTTATATTGATGATATGAAAGTGAAACATTTTGGGGTTATATAAGTAGATGTAGAGAATATCTTAAATTAGATCTTGATTTATATAATTTACTGAGTGGCGGCTATATAGTATATGTTATTGAAAACTATAAAACTTACTTAAGTTAATAGTATTGTTATTAAAAATCAAATACATTTGTAGTTATTAGTGAAGTGGGGTTGGGTCTTTTTCATATATTTAATGGCGGTGTGGTGGTGCGTGATTCTCTTCAGTATTGGCTCGAGAGAGCACAAAAATTAGAGTTCCTAAGGAAAGACCAAAGGGTATTACTTACTGATAAAATATGAGGCCTACAAGATTTTGTAATCTCCCGATAATTTCAGCAAGATCTCTTAGCATGATAAAATGATTTTACCCTCTACATTTCAAGGTAGTTTACGAAACATGCAGCAGCTATACCAAGATGCTATGTCTGTTGTTCGAAAGTATAGCAAACCTGATTTTTTTTTTTAACTTTCACCTACAATCCGCAATGATCTGAAATAGCTATTGCTTTACTCCCACATGAAAAACCGATTGATCGTTCTGACATTGGTACTTGCGTTTTCGCGTCCAAACTAAAAACTGAAGGTGTATAGGTTCAAGAAAAAAGTATTTGGCATAAAAAAAAACATTCAGAGGGAGTATGTTTCATTATTATAGAAGCAAATAACTTTCAGAATGTCTGATATTCTTCACTGAAAATAATTCTGAAAAATGTTTATTTGAACGTCTAATGATCTTAGTTTGCAGCATTTTCTGCACAAGCCACACACACAATTGGTTATTTTACGACGCTCTTTCAACTGCTATGATTATATAGCGCCTGAATGAAATGAATGTGTTAATTCCAGCGAAATGATCCAACGTCGAAAGCTGTTATTGGTTTGAGGGAAAATCTCGGAAGAAACCTCAACCAAGTAACTTGCCCCAACCAGGATTTGAATTTGGGCCCGCTCGTTCCATAGTCAGGCGTGCTAACAATTACTCCACATATGTAGACATGAGAGTAAGCCTATAAAGAGCTGCAAATGTTTAAAGATTGTATGTAGAAAATACGCCCTGGGATGTTCTGACTTTTCTGGAGTTGCTAAGATAAGTAATACTTATTTACATACAAATGGCTTTTAAGGAACCCGGAGGTTCGTTGCCGCCCTCACATAAGCCCGCCATTGGTCCCTATCCTGTGCAAGATTAATCCAGTCTCTACCATCATATCTCACCTCCCTCAAATTCATTTCAATATTATCCTCCCATCTATGTTTCGGCCTTCCTAAAGGTCTTTTTTTCCTTCCGGCCTCCCAACTAACACTCTATATGCATTTCTGGATTTGCCCATAAATGCTACATGCCCTGTCCATCTCAAATGTCTGGATTTAATGTTCCTAATTTTATCGGGTGAAGAATACAATGCATGCAGTTCTGCGTCGTGTAACTTTCTCCATTCTCCTGTAACTTCATCCTCTTAGCCTCAAATATTTTCCTAAGAATCTTATTCTCATACACCCTTAATCTCTGTTCGTCTCTAAAAGTGAGAGTCCAAGTTTCACAACCATACAGAAAAACCGGTAATATAACGGTTTTATAAATTCTAACTTTCAGAGTTTTTGACAGCAGACTGGATGACAAAAGCTTCTCAACCGAATAATAACAGGCATTTCCCATATTTATTCTGCGTTTAATTTCCTCCCGAGTGTCATTTATATTTGTTACTGTTACTCCAAAATATTTGAATTTTTCCACCTCTTCGAAGAATAAATCTTAAATTTTTAGATTTCCATTTCATACTAATATAAGTAATAAAGTATATAATTCAAAATGAGTATTAAGAGGTGTCCAACTATTCCACACACATTCCCGTCCCCCTCAAATTTATTGTAACATTTACATATTTCTGTCTAAAGGCTGGTTCACAATAAACCGGGAACGGAAACTACAACGAGAAAGAGAACTGAAATATTGTTAAAATAAATGTAACTTATTTAAATGTGAGCATTCACAATTAACTATTGTGAGTGCATTTATTTTAACATTATTCACGTTGTCGTTTCCGTTTCCGGTTTATTGTGAACCAGCCTTAACCATAGTACAGCCATTTGTTGCGACTATCCCGAAATTTGAACTCTTGACCTCCGATGTGGAAAATCAATTGAAGAGTCGTTCCAACTGTCCTTGCGCCACGTCATGTGACATGTATACAAGTCAATGAGTAGTGTTATCTTGCACGCTTGCTCAGAATTCTTTAATGTAATAGTGGGAAGAATGTTATCTCGTGGATGGTTGACAGTAATCCCATGAATTCGTCTTTTTCGTGCAGCTATGTTGCGTGTGGACTGCGATCTTCAAAGTGTGCTCTTGACATTGGGTCAATTAATCCACGCAAACTTCCATTTATAACCACTGCGCTTCGACTAAGGAAACACTGCCTACATGGTTAAATATGTTAATCTAAGTTACGAGTTTGAAGAATCCGTTGACATAGTCCCAACAATAGCAGAGTTGCCACGTATGGCACGAACACAATGGAACTATGGCTGTGTATTTCTAGTAAATTACAATGTTGGAAGTTCGTTTTTTGCTTCACTTTCTATCATGAATGGTTTGCGGAAAATATTTGTTTCTTTCTTGGTAGTAACACTTCCCGAGGCTCAGTGCTGTTGAATTGAGAACTGAAGGATTTATTTAATTATTTATTTATTTTTTATTTATTTATTTATTTATTTATTTCCTTATTTATTTAGTTCCTTATTTATTTAATTATTTCCTAATTTATTTAATTATTTCCTTATTTATTTATTTATTTCCTTATTTATTTAATTATTTCCTTATTTATTTATTTATTTCCTTATTTATTTATTTCCTCATTTATTTACTTATTTATTTATTTATTTATCTCCTTATTCTTTTACTTATTTCCTTATTTATTTATTTACTTATTGACTTATTTATTTACTTATTTATTTACTTATTTCCTTATTTATTTATCTCCTTATTTATTTATTTACTTATTGACTTATTTATTTACTTATGTATTTATTTATTTATATCCTTATTTATTTATTTATATCCTTATTTATTTATTTATTTATTTACTTATTGACTTATTTATTTACTTATTTATTTATTTATTTATTTACTTATTGACTTATTTATTTACTTATTTATTTATATATTCATTTACTTATTTATTTATTTCCTTATTTATTTATTTATTTCCTTATTTATTTATTTACTTATTTCCTTATTTATTTATTTATTTCCTTATTTATTTATTTCCTTATTTATTTATTTATTTATTTATTTATTTCCTTATTTATTTACTTGTTTATTTATTTATTTCCTTATTTATTTATTTATTTCCTTATTTATTTATTTATTTCCTTATTTATTTATTTATTTCCTTATTTATTTATTTATTTATTCATTTATTTATTTCCTTATTTATTTATTTATTTATTTATTTATTTACTTATTGACTTATTTATTTACTTATTGACTTATTTCCTTATTTATTTATTTATTTATTTCCTTATTTATTTATTTATTTACTTATTTATTTATTTACTTATTTCCTTACTTATTTATATATTTCCTTATTTATTTATTTCCTTATTTATTTATTTATTTCCTTATTTATTTATTTACTTATTTATTTATTTATTTCCTTATTTATTTATTTATTTATTTCCTTATTTATTTATTTATTTACTTATTGACTTATTTATTTACTTATTGACTTATTTACTTATTTATTTATTTCCTTATTTATTTATTTCCTTATTTATTAATTTATTTTCTTATTTATTTATTTATTTATTTATTTATTCATTTATTTATTTCCTTATTTATTTATTTACTTATTTACTTATTTATTTATTTACTTGTTTTTTATTTTGCTATTTATTAATTTATTTACTTATTTATTTATTTGCTTATTTATTTATTTGCTTATTAGCTTATTTACTTAGTTACGAATTTACTTATTTACGTACTTACTTATTTACTTATATATTTATATACTTATTTATTTTGTTATTTATTTATTTACTCATTTATTTATTTATCTATATGTTTATTCATTTATTTATTTGTTTATTTGTTTTTTATGTGTGCGTCGTTCTTTGTTTCTGTATTTACATCTTTAATTGTTTTATTTATTCATATGTTTATTTATTTATTGATTTATTTTTAGTTATTTACTTACGTATTTATTTATTTCCTTTTGTACGTATTTCTTTATATATCCATTTATTTATCTATCTAGCCTATTTGTGTATCTATATATATATATATATATATATTTATCTGTCTATTTACATATTTACTTATTTATTTATTTTATTCATTCATATATTCAGTTGTCATTGATAGATTTGTTTATTTATTTACTTGCCTATTTATTTATTTATTTATTTGTGTCTTTAATTTTTTATTTATATGTTTATTTATTTGTTTATTTATTTTTTTAGTTATTTACTTACCTATTTATTTCCTTTCCTATGTATGTATGTATTTATTTACTTATATATTCATTTATTTATCTACTTAGTCTATTTGTTTATCTATATATCTACTTTTATCTATTTACCTATTTACTTATTTATTTACTTCATTTATTTATTTGTCATTGATTTATTTCTTAATTTATTTATTTAGTTATTTACTTATTCATTTACTTACCTATTTGTTTGTTTGCTTATTTAGTTATTTACTTTTTTATTTATTTACCTATTTATTTATTTCCTAAACTATTTACTTAATTCCCTATTTATTTACATATTTATGCTATATAGCAACCTATAACAGGGCAAAATCTCTATCACAATACACAGTACAAAATGTATTATAGTCATGAAAATAAAAAAAAACACATAAAAGAATATAAATATTAAGATTTAAATGTAAAAATTAAAATGTAACAAATAAATAGAATACTATTTTAAATCGGCTATCTTTGATGTTTTAATAAGAATAAGTTTATATTTACTATAAGACATGCTGAAATCTGGATCCCACATTTCATATACCTTATTGAGTTTGACATATTCTTAACACTGCCGTGGTGAATTTTTAGTGATGAGTTGTTTGGTTTTTGTAGCTTTCTGGTGATGTTACTTGCACACTTCATACAGTATTTAAGAAGTCATTGTTCTATATCTGTAAATTAAAAGCAATTATCCGCATAGAGTAGTAATAGGGCTATATTAATAAACATATTTGTCATTACTACAGTAGGAACTTCATCACTTGTCAGTTAGTGACACTAGTTGAGATATCATGGCATAATTTAGTACTGTTTTTTTAGTTGGTTATTTAACGACGCTGTATAAACTACTGGTTTACTTGGCGTCGATGGAATTGGTGATGGTATTTGGCGAGATGAAGCCGAGTATTCGCCAGAGATTACCTGACATTCGCCTTATAGTTGGAGAAAACCTCGGAAAAACCCCAACCAGGTAATCGGGCCAAGCGAAAATCGAACCCACGCCCGAGCGCAACTCCGGATCAGCAGGCTACCGTCTGAGCTACGTCGGGGGCTGCGTAAGTTACGCATTACGCTGTACAATACCTCACAATCAATATTTCGTATTTCTTCCCATGCGCGTTCTTAAAGCTTTTCTGTAGTAAACGGACAATACTAGGAGATTTGAACTTTAAATAGCCTACACTCAGATCCGGAGACCTTGCTGGCCAAGTGATCTCCAAATCCTGAAATTAGTCGACTAGAAAACATGGTTCTAAGGACAGTCAAGCTTTCTCTTCTGGTATGCGCCGTTGCACCATCTACAATAGTTGAAAGAGAGGATTATTTATCCCAAGTCTGCGCAGTTTTTCTAAGAATCGTTCTCGGAATATTCAACGCCAGAAACTATCTCTACTCCAGAGCGGGTTCGACTTCCTTCAAGGACAGTTCGGACTCATTCAACGTTCTTGGTCGTTCGAACGGAACCTGTTACACTGCTACGAATTCATGAATTAACACTCATATGAACACAAAAATCGCTAACCCATTTTAAAACTTTAATCCATTGAAAATCCTTCCATATCTTGGAACTCGAAACCTGGTTATGAAATTTCTGTGTGTCTACACAATACTCCCCATTTTCAAAAAACGACTCACAGATAATATTCGTTGATTTTACTGAAAAATATGCCATTGTTCATCAAATTCAATAGTACGGAAAATGAATTGGTTAGAATATGATACTCATCAGTTATTGCGTTCGTATTCCACAGCCTACAAAAATCTATACATAGCTAGTGGCCAATCCTGTATATCGATTATGTTAAACAGCAACCTCGAATAAAAAAATGAACAAAATAGGATGTCACTTAATTCTCATCGAATAAATTTTCTCGAATCTTCTACAAACACATCTTAAGTCAAGGCATGGATTTAAACTTCAAAATAAATTAAATAACATATCTTCTCATGTCAGACATTTATTCATTTTCAAGATATTAAAATGTTTCTTCGCTCTCCTGTAAATTTGAATTTTTTGCCATATGATGTTGCTGTTCAACACCCCTGATATTTTATCTGTAGTAATGTTAAGAGATGCTATGAGATTTGTTAGAACTATCGTGAATAAAATAAACATGTAAATAATATATCCCTAAAATTCGATCACAAAATGTTAATAATTCTATATTTATGAATACTTAGCCTATTCAGACATTGTGAAGTTGAAATAGATGGATATAGATTACTGCGAAGAAGAAATTGGATGTTATTCAGAAATGCCAATTCAGAAAAGTGAAATACAGGTTTAACAATTTTAATTACATGTACTGCGTTTTTCTCTTGTTATTATAACAGAAATACATTTTCATTATCTGCTGAAATCATAATTTAATTAAAACATTTTATACTATAATTACAAATAGCCTGATTATACATTAATTAAATAAACATTTGTTGAAAACGCAGTTGTTAAATCTGAATGAAGGAGTGTCATTTTCTTTAGATACAATGGACATGGAATTAGAACATGAAGATGTAGAACGTGGAAGTAGGATTTCGCATTTTATTTAGTTCTTCATCGTTACATTAATGGATTCATGCTCATCGATTTAAGGGGAAGAGTTGGCGACACTGACTAAACAAAAGTACGACCATGTGGATTGTGATAAATAAAGTTGGAAAAGTTATCGCGATGTATGACTCTGATTGGTTGGCGTTCAAAATTTCATTACACGTCATGGCCGAAAATAGAATGACTACATATAAACAAAATAGTCACCATCATACATTGATATTGGTTGAAATGTTGAAGGCATCATGTAACTACTTATTAGAGCTGGGGACGGAGCGAGTAGAACTGTTGAGTTACTTGGTTCTATCGGTTTATGTGCTTGGCAGCGGAGCACCGAGGTTACTCGGTTAACCGTAGCCGTTACCGGTCAGTTCAAACGTTCGAACAGAGTTCTCGTATTTTACTTAATTCTAGCAGACAACAGCGTAGGTACTGTTGTATTTAAATATTTTCTGCTGCAGGACAAATTATTTCCATATCGCCAAGGCGGGCTGAAAGGTCTCTAGTATTGAAGAGGAGTTCACCCTATTATAATAGGATGAACTCCTCTTCAATACTATTATATTATTATTATTATTATAATTATTATTATAATTATTATTATTTTTATAATTATAATAATAATAATAATAATAATTATTATTATTATTATTATTATTATCATCATCATCATCATCATATTAGAGTGTTTGATTAATATTAAAATATGTTAAAAAAAGAAGTACATTATATTTTTCGTCTATTTGTGTTTATTGGATTTGTGTTACCTCAACAGTCATACTTTTATTTGTATTTATTGCTACGAATTACGTTACCTAATTACTTTAATTTATCAACAGTAATCTCACTAGAGGTTTTGATTTATCTAGAAGAAATCAAAACTCGAGTGGGATTTAATTGACTATTACACGATTAGAAGAAAGTATATAAAGATTAGAAGTAACGAAGTACTCCAATACAATAAAATATTAATTGACTTACGAAAATACAAATGTCTTCAAATGTATTATTGTACCATCTCTAAATTACAAATATTACGCTAGATGCATGCTAGATGGCAGTAGTGAGTTATGATTACTAGCAATACCTTTTCGTCGATAAGTTCTCGATCTATATCACGATGGCAGTGTTACTAGTCACGAAGGCTTTGTTGATTCAGTTTCATTTTTATTAAAGCAGTTGCATTCCACTTCAGTTATCCGAATCCCAGTAATCAACGCCACTTGACAGATGATTTTCAATAAATCTCAATATTAAACAATCTCTGATACGTGACTATCCAAAATATCATATAGCAGAAGCTATAACATAACCTAACTAATATACACAAGTGTTAGAAAAGTTTTAATTAACGACGATGACATAAAAAATAAACATGAATAATTTTAAAAGGAATAATTATTGAATGTACAATTTTCAAATTTGAATGTGGTTGGTGGTTCAATTGATGTTATATTGGAAGTGTGCGTAATAGAAGTGGAACTCGTTGATGTAGGCCTACATGGTGTATTCAACTTATTCAGGATTTCCGAATGGTGCTCTTCATTTATTTGTAAATAGGATTTCAGAAGATGCATAGGTATGATCAGTGATTTTTATTAATTCTTGTTCTTGAATGCCAATGCGAGTCATATTTGAAACTGCTGTGCATCGACTGGAGTGGTTTGTAATTTTCTATTTTTTTTTTTTTTTTTTTTTGACATCCAGACCAGCGCAGTTTGAAATGTTGGCTAACAAAGAAACAAATGCTAGGGACGCGATAAAATTGTGCGATAAGCAGTCATGATTGGTTGAAAGACGTCCTTTCGTACCGTTTTATTGGTCGAAAGTAGTGTGACGTAGTAAAAGTGTAATAGTCAATAATATTACTTTTCACCAAAGAGAACATGATTGTATTGAAGGGTAGTAATGTTATAAAATAAATAAACATTATGCTCTTCACTATACGATTCCACGTTTTATTGATTATTTTCTCCACTTTCTGTAATAGTAAATAATTCTGTGTGTTATTTTTAAGTGTTTTAGGCAGCGCTTCTTGGAGCCCGTTTCTTTCCATCTCCTTTTTTACTTAGCTGCAGCGTTTAACGTTTACCTCACATGTTAATTTATTAGCTGTTAGTATTATAAATTATTTTATCAATTTTATTTCGTCTGTCATATATAACAACACTGAGAGTTAAATAGGCCTTTCATACAAAATAACTCCGTAAATAGTTGTAATCACGCAAATTAAATTTGCAACCGCCATTTTGCAATGAAGAGAAGCACTTTTTTCTCGTCAATTGGTAAAGCGAAGGCGCTTTACTACAACGCTTTTAAAACACGCTTGGTTTCACTTTCAAAGGACGTTCTAGAATCGACACAATCTATCTAAATTTTAAATCTGCCGCCACAAATTTGTACTCGTTGTGTACTCGGTTCAACCGAGTAATGACGTCACAGTAACTGCTCCGAACCGAACCGCTCCGTCCCCAGCCCTACTACTTATGGTAGGTAACTTGAAGTCTTAAATTATTGAAATTTGAGAACTAGCGTAGGCTAGTTATTGGTCGGTTGGCAACACTGAAGATTTATCTGAAAGCTGCGGGTTGCTAGGCGATTAGCCTACTGGAACAAAGTGAAGGGATTTGAAGTTATTGTGCTAGAAAATAGCATTCTTGAAACTATGAAAACGTGTGATTTATTGATATACTTCATAGTACTTCATCCCGTGGATTTTATGGTTCTTTCTAGAGCTTATGTAAGATGAGTTTTCTCATATCATATATTTATATTGTCTCCGAGTCAGTGGACTTTGAAATGGTTGAGGCAGCTTATATGCCCCCTTTCTCGCCCCTTGTCATCCCTCCTGTTCCCTTGAAGCCGTAGAACTCTGTACAAATACTTCATCCTGGCTTCTTCCGTCTATAAAAAAAGGTCGTTGCTGAATTGACTATTGTCAGGAGCGATATGGGAGGATGGATGGATGGACGGTTGTGTGGGTGGATGGATGGATGGATGAGAGAATGGCCTTGCTTGAGGCTTCCTAACCGCTCCGGATGGATCGAACTGAGATTCTATATCTTTGCAAGGAAAGAGGATGAGTGTGCGATGTTAGAAAAGTCGAAAAGAGGAAGAGAGAGAGAGCTGGACGAGAAAAATCCGATCGCTTTGTAACGTGTCTGACTCACCCTTACTTCGGCTTACGTCAACGACCTCTCTTACTGCGAATTGAAATATAAAAAGTTCTAAATTCAAAGATTTAACGTAATTTAATGAAATTATAACGACTACAACTTCACTTCATAAATTGATTATATACTGGGGAGCGTTACACTTCCTTATTTATGAAGTGCCTAATATTTTAATAAATGGAAACATTCTAACTGAACAAGACCACTAACGAATATTGAAGATAATACAAACATAACTTCATCGTACAGCAAGAATTTCATCACATATTTGAAATTCTTTTCTAGGGCAGGTCTTTCACTGCAAATGCAGCTTTCTCCAAGCTTTCTTATTTTCTCAAAATCAAGATTTCAGGTATAACTCCCTGTAAAGTTGATTTGAATAATTTCGAGGGAAAAATTGTTCCGGGGCCGGGCATCGAACCCGGTTTAACCTTTGGTTTAACGTAGCAACGCTCTACCAACTGAGCTACCCGGGAACTCTACCCGACACCGATCTAATTTTTCCCTCTATATCCACAGACCTCAAAGTGGGCTGACAACCGTCAAGCAACCAACTTCGAGTGCACACTAACTCCGTGTGACTTAAATTGTGGTTTTCTGTTAACGAACAGTCACGTGTATTATGCAAATCGATGCCCGGCCACAGAACAATTTTTCCCTCGAAATTATTTCCCTATTTTCTGTCTTCCTCTTTGTTTCCTCATATGATCCATATATCTTAATGTCCATCATTTGATATCTTCTTCTGCCCCATTCCTCCTAATCCATCCTTCGATAGGCAGTTTCTTCTCAGCCAGTGACCCAGTCAATTTCTTTTCCTCTTCCTGATCAGTTTCAGCGTCATTCTTTCTTCACCCACTCTTACCAACACAGCTTCACTTCTAATTCTGTCCACTTCACACGTTCCATTCTTCTCCATATCCACATTTTAAATGCTTCTATTCGCTTCTCTTCACTTCGTCGTAATCTCCATGTTTCTGCTCCAGACAATGCCACACTTCACTAGTCTCTTTCTAAATTATTTTTCCAGAGGTCCGCAGAAGTTGCTCCTTTTTCTATTAAAAGCTACCTTTGTCATTGCTGTCGTCTTTGAATTCCTGGCAGCAGCTCATGCTACTGCCTATATTACACCCCAAGTGTTTGAAGTTGTCCACTTGCTCTACTGCCTCATTTACAATTCGCAAGTTTATCTTCTGTATGTTTCTTCCTATGACCATGCTCTTCGTCTTATTTGCATTTATCTTCATCCCATACTGCTCACAGCTGTCATTTAGCTCCAGTAGCGTATTCTTTAGTATTATTTCCTCTTCTGCTAACAACGCCATATCGTTACCAAATCTTATGCACTTTATTCTTCTTCCTCCTACTATCACTCCTCCCATGTTCTGAAAACAGTTCTTTACTAAATCCTCCAAGTAGAAGTTGAACAGGGTAGGTGATAAAGGACATCCTTGACGTACAGTGGAAGCTCTTAATTTCGACAGAAAACAAGTTCGACATCCTATAGTTCGACTGCTTACGTAGGAGAATTAGACAGGCTCTTATACGGGCACTAAGAAATGGGTTTGCCATTTGAATGGGAATTGCTTCTGTGTCTTGTAGTGATAATTTTATTAAAGGAAAACAATATTTTATTGATTAGGACATCAATATTTAAACATTGATTTTAAATTAATGAACTCCTCTTTTTCTATTTGAGAATTGTGCCGTTTGTGAGACGGAACTGTCGAAACCCACTGTGGTACTAGAAGCGCATACACAAGTCTGGGGGCGGGCAGGAAATGCAAGTACAGTACTGTATTCGTTGATGGATAACCAATAAGAATTTGTATTCATTTCTCCTGCCACACCCACTACCCTTATTGGACTGAACTTTCAATTCTGTTCAGTCGAACTTAGGAGAGTCGACGGTACTCCTCTCCCAATTTTACTTTCTACAGACATTTTTTCTTCTATCCTGGCTTCGACTCGTTTCATATAAAGATTACTGAACATTGTTCTCTCTTTCAAATCCACACCTATTTTCTTTAGGATCCCCATCATTTTTTAAATAGACAATAGACCTATAATAGTTACTGTAGATGATGCAAACACATTTGAAATTCTTTTTGCGAAATAGAGAATGGGATAGTAATGGATACTGTAGATAATGCAAATATATTTGAAATTCTTTTCATGAAACAGTTAATGGACAAATAACGGATACTGTAGATAATGCAAACTCACTTGAAATTCTTTCCGTCAAACAGATAATGGACAATTAAAGGACACTAAATAATGCAAACACATTTGAAATTCTTTCCGTCAAACAGATAATGGACAATTAAAGGACACTAAATAATGCAAACACATTTGAAATTCTTTCCGTCAAAGAGATAATGGACAATTAAAGGACACTGTAATGCAAACACATTTGAAATTCTTTCCGTCAAACAGATAATGGACAATTAAAGGACACTAAATAATGCAAACACATTTGAAATTCTTTCCGTCAAACAGATAATGGACAATTAAAGGACACTAAATAATGCAAACACATTTGAAATTCTTTCCGTCAAACAGATAATGGACAATTAAAGAACACTAAATAATGCAAACACATTTGAAATTCTTTCCGTCAAACAGATAATGGACAATTAAAGGACACTAAATAATGCAAACACATTTGAAATTCTTTCCGTCAAACAGATAATGGACAATTAAAGGACACTAAATAATGCAAACACATTTGAAATTCTTTCCGTCAAACAGATAATGGACAATTAAAGGACACTAAATAATGCAAACACATTTGAAATTCTTTCCGTCAAACAGATAATGGACAATTAAAGGACACTAAATAATGCAAACACATTTGAAATTCTTTCCGTCAAACAGATAATGGACAATTAAAGGACACTGTAATGCAAACACATTTGAAATTCTTTCCGTCAAACAGATAATGGACAATTAAAGGACACTAAATAATGCAAACACATTTGAAATTCTTTCCGTCAAACAGATAATGGACAATTAAAGGACACTAAATAATGCAAACACATTTGAAATTCTTTCCGTCAAAGAGATAATGGACAATTAAAGGACACTGTAATGCAAACACATTTGAAATTCTTTCCGTCAAACAGATAATGGACAATTAAAGGACACTAAATAATGCAAACACATTTGAAATTCTTTCCGTCAAACAGATAATGGACAATTAAAGGACACTAAATAATGCAAACACATTTGAAATTCTTTTCGTGAAACAGGCAGTGCTCCAGCAATGGATATTTTTTCCATTGCCCACACCTGGAATCCAACCTCGGTCATTTGGTTAGGTAACGAATGCGTTATCCTCATTGCCACAGCGTCAGACATTGTTAATATTACGGTTGATAAACAGAAACCTGAGTTGCAGTTGTAAGACACATGCACGTATCTCTTCTAAATAAACAAGTAGACTCGATTTTCCCTCTGTCTAATTATTATACATCCAGTCCTAATCCGTAGTTATCTCGTTTAGATATACGACTGTGTAGAAGCCTCTTTATTCCTGTTACTTCTGGGAATCGATGCGTTAATCAGAAAGAAGCTTCTTCCTGAGTATTGTCTGATTATCCTAATCCGAGCGGAGTTGTAGATGTTGCAACTCTATTCTTCCCAGGGCCGTGTTCACTTCGCAATACATAATCACCCTATCAGCAAATCTGCTTATACTTCAGCTGCGACCCGTATAGACAGTAGCATTAGGCCTACAGATATGAGAAACATTGACTGTGAGAGGTTGTTAAGTTCTACTGTAGCTCTTCACATGTGCTCCCCTTCTGTTTTATATATTTTTAAAGTTTGCTTGTTTTTCCTACGAATTCAAACTTCTCAAAGACAGATTTTATTTCTCGAAACTGTAGAGCATGCAGTATTGGAAAAGACGTGGGTACTTAAATTTAAAAGGTGAAACTAGCATGACCCAGCACCGGAATGCGTGTGTAAACTGTGTGACAAACCATGTGCAAGATACCACTTCAGTGAGTGTTTAAAGAGGAAATCGCTGCTGGAATACAGCAGAGCCCAAAACTGATGCACATTTGGGCGCATTTCTCCTTATTATAATAAATTTAAAAATAAACAAATAAATAAGTACATAAGTGAATAAGTAAATAAATAAAATTAAATAAAATTAATTAAATTCAATGAAATTCAATTAAATAAAAAAATCAATAAAAATCCAGTTAAATTAAACCAAATTACAATATGAATTAAATTAAAAATTAAAATAGAATAAAAATGAAATGAAATGAAATTGAATCAAATTATATTATTTTTAATTGGATCAAATTGAATTACATTCAATCTAATTACATTTGAATTAAATAAAATAAAATAAAATAAAATTAACTTTAATTGAATTGAATTGAATTAAATTGAATTGTATCAAATTGAATTAAATTAAATTGTATCAAATTGAATTGAACTGAATTAAATTAAATTGAATCAAATTAGATTTAAATTAAATTAAGTCAAATTAAATTCAATTCAATTCAAATTAAATTAAATCTAATTAAATTTAATCTAATTAAATTAAATTAAATCTATTTAAATTACGTTAAATTAAATCTAATTAAATAATGTTGATTTGAATCTAAACTAAATTAATTCTACTTAAATTAAATTTAATCTAATTAAATTAAATTAAATCTATTTAAATTACGTTAAATTAAATCCAATTAAATAATGTTGATTTGAATCTAAACTAAATTAATTCTACTTAAATTAAATTGAATCTAATTAAATTAAATTAAATCAAATTAAATTAAACTAAATTTAAATTAAATGAAATGAAATTAAGTAAAAAAATGAAATAAAGTGAAGAAAAAATGAAATAAAAACAAAATGAAAAGAAAAGAAGTAAATAATAAATTAAATGCAGTACAATATAAGTGAAATGAAATGAAATTAAGAGAAAAAAAATCAGTGACATCATAGGTAACAGTACTTTCTGTATTCTTTTTACACGCATGCGTAATAGTTGAATTCCTATATGACATTGCAAATGAAATTGCCGTTGATAGTATATTTTCCTGAACAAAAAAAAATAAATAAATAAATAAAAATGCCGAAGTGAACCGGAAAAGATGAATCAGTGATAAATCACTGGACTTAGAGATATCGTGTTCCATTTTGGGGACGGCCCATGTGAAGGAGATTTTAATAGTTTTCTTAATCATAAAAGAATTAGCATTGTACAGGGTGGTGCATAAGTTCGTAGCGTATTTTCGTAACTTTATTAAACGCATCAGATACACGTAAGAGAGAAGTTAATGATCATATTGCTTTGTATTTTTAATGAAATGTAGCCATTAATTTTGCTGTTTTTAATAAGTATCGATAGTCGGGTAAAAAAAGTAAAAAACGCAGACTTTGTGAAACAAGCTTTAACAGTGATGATAAAGGGTTAAGTTTCCCTGCATGGGTATATATATTAAAAAAGACGTGTTGATATTTTAAGGCAATATCTTTACCATGCAACCTAATAATATACATGGCTACGTCTGACACAAATTTAAACTCTGACCGCTTTACCAACTCCCAATTTAATTTTTTTTTTAAATAACCACGTGCACCCCGACATGGCCTCACTACTACTTCCGAAGGGCGAGTGTGCGAGTTTTTACTGTGTTACACTGGACGCATAGCTTTAAACGCCAGGGGCAGCTGATGGACTACAGCTGTGAATTTAGACAGCCGTGAAAGTTGCAGGTGCCTCGTTCTCGCCGACTTCATTGAGAATTGTTGGCTTATGAACACAACGTGATGTGATGACTGTGTTTGCAGGAAATAATATTTGTCATTGCGACGTGCATTTAGGATTCAGAAACTTTTGTTCATATGTTGTCAACAGAAACGACAGTTCACGACGTGTTTTACGTGAAAGCGGCTTTAATGAGACTTTGAATTCTTAATTTTAACCTTTGTAAAATTTGATATTACAATTGCATAGCACTCCAGATATACTCAACAAAAATAACAATTTATATACAGGATGATTCAGTGAATTTGTTACAAACTTTTAGGGATGAAGGAGGAAACAATTAAGTGAAGAACGTTCATATAAGAACCCATGTCCGGAAACGCTTCAGAATAATATTAAGCTAAATCTTTCACTTTTTATTACAAACTTTTATTTATTGAACACACTTGAAGGTCATAGCACTAGAATTAAATACCAATACACATTACAAGAAGTGTTGAAAATGTTCTCCACCAGCCTCAGTAGAGGAATTGCAATGTCGCACCATGGAGATTGTCGCACCCGTTCAAAGATTGCCGGCATGTGTTCCTGACTGTGTCACAGACAATTATCCTTGATATTAGGTCCTCTTTCGATCATAAACGAGGGCTTTGAGACAACCCCACAAGAAAAAATCGAATAATGTTAATCATGTGAACGGGCGGGCCAATGTACTGGACCTCCTCTTTCGATCCACCTAGCTGGAAAACGTTCATGGAGAAGATCTTGGTCACCCTGGTAGAAGTGAGCGAGATCACTGTCATGAGTTGACGAAGATAATATGGAATGTCCTCCATTATCTTGTCAACAAATATGGCAGTTCACGACGTGATTTATGTGAAAGCGGCTTTAATGAGACTTTGAATTCTTAATTTTAATCATTGTACTGTAAAAGTTGATATTACAATTGCACAGAACTTCAGATATACTTAACAAAACATAACAATAATTTATATACAGGGTGATTCAGTAACTTTGTTACAAACTTTTAGGGATGAAGGAGGAGACAATTAAGTGAAGAACTTTCATATAAGAACCCATGTCCGGAAACGCTTCAGAATAATATTAAGCTAAATCTTTCACTTTTTATTACAAACTTTTATTTATTGAACACACTTGAAGGTCATTGCACTAAAATTAAAATACCAATACACATTACAAGAAGTGTTGAAAATGTCCTCCATCAACCTCAATATATTCATTGCAACGTCGCACCATAGACTGTCGCACCAGTTCAAAGTTTGTCGGCATGTTTCTGACTGTCACAGACAATTATCTTTGCTATTAGGTCCTCTTCCTATTCGATCAGTGTGTCATAAATGAGGGCTTTGAGATGACTCCACAAGAAAAAATTAGGTGAATGGGCAGGCCAATGTACTGGACCTCTTCTTCCGATCCATCTCGCTGGAAAGCATTCATGGTGAAGATCTTGGACACCCTGGTAGAAGTGAGCGAGGTCACTGTCCTGCGTTGACGAAGATCATATGGAATGTCCTCTAACAGCTCGGGTATTACAATCAGATCAAGAAAGTTGTAGTAAATGTGTCCATTTAAACCAAGTGACAGTAGATATGGTCTTATAACACTGATAATGAAGTATGTCAGCCCACACACATTGACTGAAAATCGCTGTTGGTGGTTTCTAGTGATGTGACCATGACATCATCAAGGCCTACATGATTTACCATAGCCCTCTAAACATTTTAAAATAAAATGCTTCAATTTACCAATCTGTTATAGCATTCTGACATCACACCAATGATTGTAATTACCTAGCAAACTAGGCGATTCCGGACATGGGTTCCTGTATAAAAGTTGTTCGTAATTGTCTTCTCTGTCAGACCTCAAAGTTTGTAACATAGTCACTGAATCACCCTGTATAAAATTAATTCATTGTAACTCCTTTGCGGAAAAATAAAATAGGGTCGGCCACTCGGTACGGATGGATTTTAAACTGATTAGGCCTATGTAAGACAATAATAATGCGAACAACTGTTTCAGCGCAAATATCGGACAAAGTAAATGACTGTCTATTCTCATTAAAAAAA